>NC_052162.1:128048368-128083596 GCF_902713615.1 Scyliorhinus canicula | reverse complement strand
GTCAGGGACCCCTTTTAAAGAGGGAGTCTCTCCGTCAGGGACCCCTTTTAAAGAGGGAGCCTCTCCGTCAGGGACCCTTTAAAGAGGGCGTCTCTCCGTCAGGGACCCCTTTTAAAGAGGGAATCTCTCCGTCAGGGACCCCTTTTAAAGAGGAGTTCTCTGCGTCAGGGGACCCCTTTTAAAGAGGGGAGTCTCTCGTCAGGGACCCCCTTTTAAAGAGGGAGTCTCCTTGCGTCAGGGACCCCCTTTTAAAGAGGGAGTCTCTCCGTCAGGGACCCCTTTAAAGAGGGAGTCTCTCCGTCAGGGCCCCTTTTAAAGAGGGAGTCTCTGCGTCAGGGACCCCCTTTTAAAGAGGGAGTCCCTCCGTCAGGGACCCCTTTTAAAGAGGGAGTCTCTCTCCGTCAGGGACCCCTTTTAAAGAGGGAGTCTCTCCGTCAGGGACCCCTTTAAAGAGGAGCCTCTCCGTCAGGGACCCTTTTAAAGAGTGGGAATCTCTCCGTCAGGGACCCCTTTTTAAAGAGGGAATCTCTCCGTCAGGGACCCCTTTTAAAGAGGGATCTCTCCATCACCGAGATCCCTTCTAAACAGGTAAGACTGACAAAGTGCCATTTAATGCTCATTGAGCTGCCTGCCCTCTTGTTTGTTATTTTCGGAGGGGTATTAAGAACTTAGCCATTCGAGGGCTTCAGCTCGGCCAGAGCTGAATGGTATCTGTCACTGAATTGCTTGGGTTAGTACAGTGATCCGGAGGGCTTCACCTTCAGCTGCGGACCATGGATCGGCAGATCAGCCAAGTTGGCGACAGACAAACACTGCGCGACAGTCAAGAAGCACTCACACGCCTCGCCACAGCCCTTGAGGCGTCAGAAAACGTTTCAGCGCCAACGGCCGCACTTTTAATCACGCTCCCCATCGTGACATCCCTTCGCCACCACCCCAGGGAAGTTCCATTCCCGGCTCCAGCCACCCCCTTCGGCCCATCCTAATTGAATCCCTGCCCCTCTTAGTTCCCATGTGCTGCCGAGCTCTCACTATTGGCCCTGTCAGCGGTCCCTCAGAATCCTGATATCTTCTCCTCAAAGTCTCCTCTCAGCCTCCTCTTCTCTCCAAGGAAAACATCAGTGGTGCAGTCGTAGAGTTTTGACAGCACGGTAGCATGCCCTCGGCCCATCGTCTGCGCCGGCCATCGAGCACCTATCTCCCCTAACCCCATTTTCCACCACTTGGCCCACCGCCCTTGTACGCTGTGGGGTTTCAAGCGCTCGTCTGAACACTTCTTAAATGGCGAAAGGGTTCCCACCCTCCACCAGCCGTCGGGCAGCGGGTTTTCAGAGTCCCAGTTTCCTCTGGGTTTTCCTCAAATCCCCTCTAAACCTCCTATCCCTTACCTTAAATCTAACCCCCCCCCCCTCTTCCCCCTGATTATTGAGCCCTCTACTAAGGGGGGAAGGTTTCTTCCTATCACCCCTATCTATCTGCCCCTCGTAATTCTGTCCACCTACATTATCATAGAATCCCTACAGTGCGCAAGGAGTCCATTCGTTCCATCAAGTCCGCACCGATCGTCCTAGAGCGCTTAGGCCCATGCCCTGCCCTGTTCTACATAATCTTCGGACACTAAGGGGCAATTTAGCATGGCCAATCCACCTAACCTGCACATTTTGGACTCGATCAAGTCACCTTGAGAATCACTTCTCATTCTTGCGAATCTCCTCTGCATCCTCTCCAATGCCATCGCATCCTTCCCCACGTGTGGCGCCATCTCTGGATGAGGCTGAAGGTGGAAGCTCATTTTGCGCACAATGGGTAGCAGTGTGAGAATGACCGGGCACCGTGTTTTTGGTCACGTTGATCAAGCGGGCAAACATTGGGCCCACGAGGCGGGACACCGGGAATGGGACATCCGTATGCTCTTCTCCAAAGCAGCCCAATATGAATTTCCACATCCACCCCCACAGCAGGCAGGCTGGGCCCTCGGTTTTGTGGACCTCCTCCCATCGGCAGGCCCTCTGACCGTGCAGCACCCCCTCAGTACCGCACCGGAGAGTCAGCCTCGGGTCCTACATTCATAATACACTGGCCCATTGTTGCGAGGCCCCGTCAATATGTCCCTGGTAGGGTGGTCTGATATGGTGTTGAGCGTCCGGTGAGGATTCACTATGCATTCAGACTCCCTCACACTGAACGAGGGCTTCTCTCCAGGCCAAGGATAAAGAGCAATCTTCTTTTTTTTCAAATAAATTTAGAGTACCCAATTCATTGTTTCCAATTAAGGGGCAATTTAGTGCGGCCAATCCACCTACCCTGCACATCTTTGGGTTGTGGGGGCGAAACCCACGCAAACACGGGGAGAATGTGCAAACTCCACACGGACTGTGACCCAGGGCCAGGATCAAACCCGGGTCCTCAGCGCCATAGGCAGCGGTGCTAACCACTGCGCCATTGGAGGAGCAATCTTCTTTGACTGACATTCTTGCCTCTGTGCACTTTAGCCACTGCCAGTGATACATCGTCTCTCATACAGGATTCCGGCTCAATCACCTTCTTCATTGGCATCCACACTTTCTCTTAGCCCGTGCTGTGAATGTTTGATGGGACAGTGTAGGGGGAGCTTTACTCTGTATCTAACCCTGTGCTGTACCTGCCCTGGGAGTGTTTGATGGGGACACTATAGAGGGAGCTTTACTCTGTATCTAACCCCGTGCTGTACCTGTCCTGGGAGTGTTTGATGGGGACAGTGTAGAGGGAGCTTTACTCTGTATCTAACCCCGTGCTGTACCTGTCCTGGGAGTGTTTGATGGGGACAGTGTACAGGGAGCTTTACTCTGTATCTAACCCCGTGCTGTACCTGTGCTGGGAGTGTTTGATGGGGACAGTGTAGAGGGAGCTTTACTCTGTATCTAACCCAGTGCTGTACCTGTCCTGGGAGTGTTTGATGGGGACAGTGTAGAGGGAGCTTTACTCTGTATCTAACCCGTGCTGTACCTGTCCTGGGAGTGTTTGATGGGGACAGTGTAGAGGGAGCTTTACTCTGTATCTAACCCCGTGCTGTCCCTGCCCTGGGAGTGTTTGATGGAGACAGTGTAGAGGGAGCTTTACTCTGTATCTAACCCCGTGCTGTACCTGTCCTGGGAGTGTTTGATGGGGACAGTGTAGAGGGAGCTTTACTCTGTATCTAACCCGTGCTGTACCTGTCCTGGGAGTGTTTGATGGGGACAGTGTAGAGGGAGCTTTACTCTGTATCTAACCCCGTGCTGTCCCTGCCCTGGGAGTGTTTGATGGAGACAGTGTAGAGGGAGCTTTACTCTGTATCTAACCCCGTGCTGTTACCGTCCTGACGAATCCACGTGTTGCCAAGCTGACATTATGCCTGTTTCTTTCAGGAGATGGAAGAGGTTGCGTCGCCCTGCGAAGTCCCCACACTGGCGCCTGCGGCCAGCAGATCAATCAGCCTCCAGGGAGCGGTGGACCTCGCCTTGGGGATCAGGGAGCCGTACGATGTGAATGACCTGGATTCACTCTGGCCCGAAGGCGGGATGGACGTCTCCGAGCTGGACTACGAGGAGCTGGACCTGCAGCGGTTCTTCAATGGGCCGAGCCTTGGCCTGACGTCGCCGGGGCAGCTCGGGCAGGCCGAGGGCGGGAGGTCCCGTAAGTTCCCTTGCGCCGTCTGCGGCAAGCGTTTCCGGTTCAACAGCATCCTCTCGTTGCACATGAGGATCCACACGGGCGAGAAGCCGTTCAAGTGCCCCTACTGTGAACACCGAGCGGCCCAGAAGGGCAACCTGAAGATCCACCTGCGTACCCATCGGCCTGGCGGCGGCAGTGACGGCCGCGGCCTGGTCCGGCCCAGCGAGGAGAACCGCCTTCTGCTGGAGCTGGAGGAGAGGGCCAGCCTGCGGGAGCGGCGAGGTCAAGGGGCAGGGGCGGCCGTGACGGCAGCAGGGCAGCCGCCGATCCCCGGGAACTGGCCAGAGGCCAGAGGTGGTCCGAGGCTGGAGGAGGAGGAAGAGGAGGAGGAGGAGGAGGAGGTGGTGGAAGGTGAGGAGCCGCCGGCGACAGCGACGACGCCGGGAGTGGAAGAGGGGGAGGGCGCCACACCCCCGGCCCCAGCCGGCTTCCGCTGCAACTTCTGCAAGGGCAAGTTCAAGAAGGCGGAGGAGCTGGAGCGCCACGCCCGCATCCTGCACCGGCCCTACAAGTGCACGCTGTGCCCATTCGCCGCCGCCCTGGAGGAGCGCCTGGTTGAGCACGTGGAGGAGGCCCATCTGGCGCCCGGCCCCCGCGAAGCCCCCGAGGAGCCGAGCCTCCCCCCTCCACCGTCGCCTGCCTTCCGCTGCGAGGTGTGCGGGCAGGGATTCACCCAGTCCTGGTTTCTCAAGGGCCACATGCGCAAGCACAAAAACTCCTTTGACCACGGCTGCCAGGTCTGTGGGCGCCGCTTCAAGGAGCCCTGGTTCCTGAAGAACCACATGAAGGTGCACCTCAACAAGCTGGGCCTCAGGCTAACTCCCCATGGCAACGAGAGGAGGCGAGGGGGAGCCATCACGGCTGCCGCCGGGGCACCTAGGCCCCGCGGAACGGCGGCATGGGAGCCGGGCCTGCTGGCCTACAATGCCTTCTACTCGGGCCTTCTGCTGGCCGCCGGGCCGAGGCTGGAAGCAGGAGGAGGAAGCCTCCTGGGCAGAGCCAACGACAGGAGGGCTGCCCCCGGCCCTCAGCGGGAGGAGGGAGAGGGCAGGGGCTTGAAACCCGAGAAGCGCGCCCTCCTGGGCTTCCTGGACCTGGCGGTGCCCGGGGGTGGCAACTGCATCGAGCGACTCCAAGCAGCAGCCCAGGCAGCTGACGCCAACCCTGGTGGCCCACACCTGTGGCAGCTGGTGAGCCAGGGCCTGGCTCGGGATCGGGCCCTGCTGAGCCGGGACCTGGAAGAGGAGGAGGAGGAGGAGGAGCAGGAGGAGGCCGCTTGGCGGAAGAAGAAGCAGCAGCAGCAGCACCTCTCCCGGATGTTGGGCTTGCCCTGGCGGAAGAGTCTACCGTTGCCACCAGCCGCAGCCCAGACCCAGAACGGTGGGAGCGGACCCTCGGAGAGACGGGGCGGGGACGGGGGGCAGGAGAGGTCGACCACCTGCCCCAGCTGCGGACGGGTGTTCCGGACCTACCAGCAGGTGGTGGTCCATGCCAGGGTGCACAGGAAGGAACGCGCCGCCGACAGCGACCTGTGGTGGAGGGTACCGCTGGCTGGCTTCGGGCCTTGCGGCCAGATCACCGCCTCCGAGGGGAGGGACCCCTCAATGTCAGCAGGGCTGCCCAGCGAAGAAGGAGACGGTGGTGGCCTCCCAGCTGGACCTCAAGGTAGGACCCACTTCTTCTCCCCAACCCCTGTCTCAACCCCTCCCCCTTGTATGCTACAGTTATGAGGATAGACCTGAGAGCATGGTAGCATGGTGGTTAGCATAAATGCTTCACAGCTCCAGGGTCCCAGGTTCGATTCCCGGCTGGGTCACTGTCTGTGTGGAGTCTGTACGTCCTCCCCGTGTGTGCGTGGGTTTCCTCCGGGTGCTCCGGTTTCCTCCCACATTCCAAAGATGTGCGGGTTAGGTGGATTGGCCATGATAAATTGCCCGTAGTGTCCTAATAGTAAGGTTGAGGGGGGGTTGTTGGGTTACGGGTATAGGGTGGATGCGTGGGTTTGGGTAGGGTGATCATTGCTCGGCACAACATCGAGGGCCGAAGGGCCTGTTCTGTGCTCTACTGTTCTATGTTCTATGTTCTATAACAGCACAATTTATACCACCGGGCAGAGAAAGCCAAGGACATTTAATCAAAGTTTGTTTTCTAAATGATGACAGTTTTTGAATACATGAAGAGAATCCGCCATAATGGCGGGAAACAAGAAAGGACCTTCAGCTCTATGAAGGGACTAGACAAGGTAGGACAATTAATATCAGACAGGGCTGGATCATTTAGGGAAGAGCGAACATAATATGAGGACTGGGTTGTTTAGGGAAGAGTGATCATAATATAAAAGGATCCTTCAGGGAAGAGCGATCATAATTTGAGTAAAGGAACGTTCGGAGAAGAGCAATCATAATATAAAGGAAAGGAATTATTCAGGAACGAGTGATCATAATATGAGAGCAAAGGATCATTTAGGGAAGAGCGACCATAATATGTTGGAATTTCCTATTGGGTTTGAGAGTGGTGTGGCTAAGTCCAAAGCTAGGGTCTTAAAGTTTGGACAAAGCCAATCATGTGGATATGAGGGACAAGTTGGCTAAGATAAATTGGGAATCTAAATTAAAATATATGACAGTAGATGAGCAGTAGCAAACTTTGAAAGAAATAATACATAATTTTCAACAAATATATATTCCGTTGAGGAACAAATCCAGCACTGGAAAATTGCTACAATCATAGCTAAATAGAGACATTTTAACAAAGAACAAAGAACAATACAGCACAGGAACAGGCCCTTCGGCCCTCCAAGCCTGTACCGGTCATGATACCAAACTTTGCACTTCCTTGTGCAATATCCCTTTATACCCACCCTATCCATGTCTTTGTCTAGATGCCCCTTTAACGCCGTTAATGTATCTGCTTCCACAACCTTCCCTGGCAACGCGTTCCAGGCACTCATCACCCTCTGCGTAAAAAGCCTGCCTCACACATCTCCTCTACACTTTGCCCCACAGACCTTAAATCTATGCCCCCTGGTGGCTGACCCCTCCACCCTGGGAAAGAATGCCTGCCCATCCACTCTATCCATGCCCATCATAATCTTGGAGACCTCTATCAGATCATCACTCGACCTCCATCGTTCTAATGAAAACAGTCCGAGTCTATTCAGCCTCTCCGCATGGCTAACAGCCCCCAGACCAGGCAACATCCTGGGAAACCTCCTCTGCACCTTTTCCAAAGCCTCCACATCCTTCTGGTAGTGTGTCGACCAGAATTGTGCGCAATATTCCAAATGCGGCCTTATCAACATTCTATACAACAGTAGCGTGACTTGCCAATTTTTATTCTCGATGCCCCGTCCAATGAAGGGAAGCATTCCGTATGCTTTCTTGACTACCTTGTCCACTTGTGTTGCTACCTTCAAAGATCTGTGAATCTGCACGCCAAGATCTCTCTGACTTTCTATATTTCTAAGAGTTTTACCATTTACGGTATATTTCCCCTCTATGTTAGACCTACCAAAATGCATTACCTCACATTTGTCTGGATTAAACTCCATTTGCCATTTCTCTGCCCAAGTCTCCAATCTATCGATGTCCTGCTGTATCCTCTGACAATCCTCAACACTATCTGCCACTCCACCAACCTTGGTGTCATCGTGAACTTACTGATCAGACCGGCTACATTTTCCTCCAAATCGTTTATGTACACCACAAACAACAGAGGCCCCAGCACAGATCCCTGTGGAACACCACTAGTCATAACCTTCCATTCCAAAAAACACCCTTTTAGCGCTACCCTCTTCCTTCTGTGACCCAGCCAGCTCTGTATCCATCTTACCACCTCACCTCTGATCCCGTGTGACTTCACCTTTTGTACCAGTCGGCCATGAGGCACCTTGTCAAAGGCTTTCCTGAAGTCCATGAAAACAACATCCACCGCCCTCCCCTCATCAATCACCTTTGTCACCTCCTCAAAATACTCAATCATGTTAGTGAGGCACGACCTCCCCTTCACAAAACCATGCTGGCTATCACTAATGAGTCCATTTGTTTCCAAATGGGTATAAATCCTGTCCATGAGAATTCTCTCCAATAATTTATCTACTACTGACGTGAGGCTCACCGGTCTATAGTTTCCAAGATTATCCCTGCTACCTTTCTTAATCAGAGGTACCACGTTAGCTATTCTCCAGTCCTCTGGGATCTCACCTGTAGCTAATGATACAAAGATGTCAGTCAAGGCCCCGGCAACTTCCTCCCTTGGTTCCCTCAGTATTCGGGGTAAATCCCATCCGGCTCAGGAGACCTATCTACTTTAATGTCTTTGAAAGACCCAATATCTCCTCCTTTTCTTTTTTTTTAAATTTAGAGTATCCAATTAACTTTTTCCAATGAAGGGTCAATTTAGCATGGCCAATCCACCGACCCTGCACATCTTTGGGTTGTGGGGCTGAAACTCACGCAAACACAGGGAGAATGTGCAAACTCCACACGGACAGTGACCCAGAGCCGGGATCGAACCTGGGACCTCGGCGCCATGAGGCGAAGCCACTGCGCTACTGCGCTGCCCTATACCTCCTCCTTTTCGATGTTAGCATGATCCAGACAGTCCACACACCTTACCCAAGAATCATCTTCCACAAAGTCCCTTTCTTTAGGGAACACCGATGCAAAGTATTCATTTAGTATCTCGCCCATTTCCTCTGGCTCAACACATAGATTCGCCCCACTGTCCTTAAGTGTCCCAATCCTTTCCCTGGCCACCCTTTTGCTTTTTACATATGAATAAAAAGCTTTGGGATTCACCTTAATCCTACTTGCCATGGACTTTTCATGACCCCCTCCTCGCCCTCCTAATTTCCCGTTTAAGTACCTTCCTGCTTTCTTCGTACATCTCAAGGGTTCCGACTGTCCCCACCCTTCTAAACCATATAAAAGTCTCCTTTTTCTTTTTGACGAGGTTCACAATATCCCTCGTTATCCAATGCTCCCTAAACTTCCCTTACTTATCCTTCATTCTCTCAGGAACGTGACTTTCCTGAATCCTAACCCACGATCGCTTGAAAGACTCCCGCATGTCCGATGTTGATTTACCCTCCAACAGCTGCACCCAATCCAAATTCTTCAATTCCTGTCTAATGTTTTCGTAATTTGCCGTTCCCCAGTTTAGCCCCTTAACGCGAGGGGTACCCTCATCCCTGTCCAAAAATATCCTAAAGCTTTTGGAATTGAGGGCAGCACGGTGGCGCAGTGGGTTAGCCCTGATGCCTCACGGCGCCGAGGTCCCAGGTTCGATCCTGGGTCTGGGTCACTGTCCGTGTGCACTTTTGCACGTTCTCCCCGTGTCTGCGTGGGTTTCGCCCTCACAACCCAAAGATGTGCAGGGTAGGTGGACTGGCCACGCTAAATTGCCCCTGAATTAGAAAAAATGAATTGGGTACTCTAAATTTATTTTAAAAATTTATGGAATTGTGGTCACTACTTCCAAAATGTTCTCCTACTGAAACCTCAACCACCCATCCAGGCTCATTCCCCAATACCAGATCCAGTACTGCCTCTTCCCTAGTTGGACTATCTACATATTGCATCTAGAAGGCTTCCTGGATACACCTTACAAACTCTGCCCCATCCAAACCCCCAGCATTGAGTGAGTCCCAGTCAATATCGGGGAAGTTAAAATCCCCCACCACAACAACCCTGTTACTTTTGCACCTCTCCAAAACTTCTCTATCTGCTCCTCTATCTCTCGCTGGCAGTTGGGGGGCCTGTAATAAACCCCCAACATTGTGACTGCCCCTTCCTGTTCCTGAGCTTTCAGAGTGGATAGTCAGGGATTCTTTCCCAGGGTAGAGGGGTCAATTACTAGGGGGCAGAGGTTTAAGGTGCGAGGGGCAAGGTTTAGAGGAGATGTACGAGGCAAGTTTTTTTACACAGAGGGTAGTGGGTGCCTGGAACTCGCTGCCGGAGGAGGTGGTGGAAGCAGGGACGGTAGTGACATTGAAGGGGCATCTTGATAAATACATGAGTAGGATGGGAATACGGACCCAGGAAGTGTAGGAGATTGTAGTTTAGTTGGGCAGCATGGTCGGCACGGGCTTGGAGGGCCGAAGGGCCTGTTCTTGTGCTGTACCTTTCTTTGTTCTTTGTTCTTTGTTTACCCAGATTGCCTCATTGCATGAGCCCTCCAATGTGTCCTCCCGCAGTACGGCTATAATATTCTCCTTAACCAGTAATGCTACTCCCCCACCCCTTTTACATCCCTCTCTATCTCTCCTGAAGCATCTATATCCTCCAACATTCAGCTGCCAATCCTGCCCTTCCTTTAACCATGTTTCTGTGATAGCCGCAACATCGTAATTCCAAGTATTAATAAGTGTTCTAACTTCATCTGCTTTACCCGCTATACTTCTGGCGTTGAAACAAATACACTTCAACCCACTGCGTTTTATTTATTTTTTCATCGAGAATTCACGGCCCTTTGAGTGAAGTCATTCCTCCTCATTTCTGTTTTGAATCTGCCATCACTTAGCCTGAAACTATGTCCTCTCGTTCTAGAATGTCCAACAGGGAACTACCCATCCTACATCTACCCTGTCAGTCCCCCTTTAGCATCTTATATACCTCAATGTGATCTCCTCTCATTCTTCTAAACTCCAGCGAGTATAGGCCTAAACTGCTCAATCGCTCCTTCATCCCTGGACTCAACCTAGTGAACCTTTTCTGGGCCGTCTCTAATGCATTTACATCCTTCCTCAAGTAAATGGACCAAAACTGAGCACAATGCTCCAGATACCGTCTCATCAATGACCAGCACTTATTGCTCATCCCTAATTTCCCCTTGAGAAGGTGGTGGGTGAGCCGCCATCTTGAACCGGCTGCTGTCCCTGTGTGGTGTGGGTAACACCCACAGTGCTGTCAGGGAGGGAGGGCCAGGATTGTGACCCAGCGACAGTGAAGGAACGGCCGATATATTTCCCAGTCAGGATGGTGAGTGTGGGGCTCGGAGGGGGGGAACTTGCAGGTGGTGGAGTTCCCCATGTGTCTGCTGCCCCCTTGTCCTTCTAGATGGTAGAGGTGGTGGGTTTGGAAGGTGCTGTGGAAGGAGCCTTGGTGAGTGGCTGCGGTGCATCTTGTAGATGGTACACACACTGCTGCCGCTGTGCGTCGGTGGTGGAGGGAGTGAATGTTTGTGGATGGGGTGCCGATCAAAGCGGGGCTGCTTTGTCCTGGATGGTGTCGAGCTTCTCGAGTGTTGTCGGAGCCGCACTCATCCAGGCAAGTTGAGACTATCCCATCACATTCCTGACTTGTGCCTTGTAGATGGTGAACAGGCTTTGGGGGGAGTCAGGAGGTGAGTTACTCTCCGCAGGATTCCCAGCCTCTGACCTGCTCTGGGAGCCACAATATTTATATATTGCTGGCCCATGTTCAGTTCCTGGTCAGTTGAACAATCAGATCTGATCGGGCAAAGTCAGCATGGATTTACAAATGGGAAATCATGTTTGATGAACTTGTTGGAGTTCTTTGAGGATGTTACTGACAAAAGTGACAAAGGGGAGCCACTGGACGTAGCATACTTAGATTTTTGGAAGACTTTTGATAAAGTGCCCCACAGGAAATTGATTCGCAAAATAAAAGCACATGGATAGGAGACAATGTATTGGCAGGAATTCAGGATTTGTTAAGAAGAAAACGGAGAGGAGGAATAAACTGATCATTCTTGCATTAGCAGGTGTGGTGGTATGATTAGCATAGCTGCCTGCCATTGGTGCAGAACACCGGCTTACCATTGGCCCTGGTCGGTCATGTGCCTCTCGACCGGTTGGTTGAGACCAGTCATGTGACGGCTCCCCGATTGGTCGAGAGGCTGAGTTAACCCCGCCTCCAGGGCGGAGTATAAATACCCAGTACTCCCGGCGGTCGTCCATTTACTGTAGTCGATCGCAGGGCTAACATCTAGCTGATTAAAGCCTTACTTTTGTACAGCAACTCGTCTCGCGTTCAATTGATGGTACATCAATTTAATCACATCAACAGGTTGTGGGTCCCACAAGGATCAGTACTTGGGTCCCAGCTGTTCACAGTTTATACAATGATTTGGATGTGGGGACCAAATGGAATCGTTACAAGTTCACAGATGACGTAAAGCTCGGTGGGAATGTGTGTTGTGAGGAAGATGTAAAACGGCTGCAGGAGGATTTGGACAGACTTAGTGAGTGGGCAAGGACATGGCAGATGGAATATAATGTGGAAAAATGTAAGATTATTACTTTGGTCGGAGGAACAGATGAGCAGAGTATTTCTGAAATGGTCAGAGATTAGAAAGTGTAGATGTACAAAGGGTGTCCTCATCAATACGTCACTGAGGGGCAGCACGGTAGCGCTGTGGTTAACGCTGTCGCCTCATAGCTCCAGGGTCCCAGGTTCAATTCTGGTCTTGGGTGACTGTGTGGAGTTTGCACTTTCTCCCCATGTGCGTGTGCATTTCCTCCGGGTGCTCCGGTTTCCTCCCACAGTCCAAAGATGTGCAGGTTAGGTGGATTGGCCATGATAAATTGCCCCTTAGTGTCCAAAAGATTAGGTGGGGTTTCAGGGTTCAGGGGATAGGGTGGAGGCGTGGGCTTACGTGGGGGGCTCTTTCCAAGGGCCAGTGCAGACCCGATGGGCCGAATGGCCTTCTTCTGCACTTTAAATTCTATGCAGGCCAACAAGAAAGCTGTTAGGAAGGTTAATGGGATGTTGGTTTTTATCACAAGAAGATTTGAGTACAGGAGTATTGAAGACTTGCTTCAATAGTATAGAACCTTGGTTAGACCACAGCTGGAGTACTGTGTGCAGTTTTACTCCCCTTATCTTCGGGAAGGTATTATTGTCACAAGAAGGAGGGTAATGAAGGTCCACCAGGATTGTTCTGGAGATGGCAGGACTGTCCTATAAAGAGAGATTGGGGAAACTGGGCCTGTATTCGCCAGAGTTTCGAAGAGTGAAAGGTGATCTTGGGCAGCAGGGTGGCACAGTGGCTAGCACTGCTGCCTCACAGCCTCAGGGACCTGGGTTCAGTTCTAACCTTGGGTGACTGTCTGTGCGGAGTCTGCACGTTCTCCCCCTGTCTGCGTGGATTTCCTCCAGGTGCTCCAGTTTCCTCCCACTGTCCAAAGCTGTGCAAGTTAGGTAGATTAGCCATGATAAAATTGCTCCTTAGTGGCGAGGGATGTGCAGGGTCAGGTGGGGTTATAGAGATAGGGCGGGGGAGTGGGCCTAGTGGGGCCGCACGGTAGCACAGTGGTTAGCACTGTCGCTTCACAGCGCCAGGGTCCCAGGTTCAATTCCCCGCTGGGTCACTGTCTGTGTGGAGTCTGCACGTTCTCCCCGTGTGTGCATGGGTTTCCTCCGGGTGCTCCGGTTTCCTCCCACAAGTCCTGAAAGACGTGCTGTTAGGTGAATTGGACATTCTGAATTCTCCCTCTGTGACCCGGACAGGCGCCGGAATGTGGCGACTGGGGGATTTTCACAGTAACTTCATTGCAGTGTTAATGTAAGCCTACTTGTGACAATAAAGGTTATTATTATTAGTGCTCTTTCAGAGGGTTTATGCCGACTCAATGGGTCGAATGGCCTCTTTCTGCACTCTATGATTCGAATCCAAAGATGGATTGGCCATGCTTAATTGTCACTTAATGTCCAAAGATGTGCCGGTTAGATGGAGTCATAGGGATAGAGCGGGGGAGTGGGCCGAGGTAGGGTGATCTTTCAGAGGGTTGTTGCCAGCTCGGTGATTCATAGAATTATAGAATTTACAGTGCAGAAGGAGGCCATTCGGCCCATCGAGTCTGCACCGGCTCTTGGAAAGAGCACCCTACCCAAGGTCAACACCTCCCCTATTCCTATAACCCAGTAACCCCACCCAACTCTAAGGGCAATTTTGGACACTAAGGGCAATTTATCATGGCCAACCCACCTAACCTGCACATCTTTGGACTGTGGGAGGAAACCGGAGCACCCGGAGGAAACCCACGCACACACGGGGAGAATGTGCAGACTCCGCACAGACAGTGACCCAAGCCGGAATCGAACCTGGGACCCTGGAGCTGTGAAGCCATTGTGCTATCCACAATGCTACCGTGCTGCCATTCAAATGACCTCCTTCTGCACTGTCGGGTTTTAGTGGTTGTATCTTATTGAAACCTAGGGAATAGGCAGGAGAGATGCGGGTAAGATGTTTCCCCTGGTTTTGGGGGGAGGGGGGGGGGGGGGGGGGGGGGGGGGGGGGGGGGAGTCTAGAACCAGGGGGCACAACTTCAGAATATGGGGGCTTGGGACAGAGATGAGGAGAATCTTTGGAATTCTCTACCCCAGAGGGCTGTGGGCGCTCAGTCATTGAGTGTGTGTGGTAAACCACTGTTAGTATATTATATGTATTGTGGTAAACTGTTACTGTTCTACATGCATTGTGGTAAACCACTGCCTGATGGCTCCGTCTTCCCTCGGGCCCAGTATAAAGATGGCTGATCTCCGGCTCTGCCCCAGTTCGGGATCCGAGGCCAGGAGGCTTTCTGTTCAGCTTATTAAAGCCTCAAATTTCGTTCACTACTCGTCTTGTGATTAATTGATGGCACATCAGTGTGTTTATAGCGGCGACTGACAGATTTCTGATCAACAATAATGTAAAGCGGTTTATTGCCGCCATGAGGGAATAGTGTGGGCGTAAAAGAGGCACTGATCAAATGGCCAACTCCTGCTCCTACGTTCCTGATGGTAAACCCCCAGCATGTTGGTCGCATTAAAATTTTAAAAAGCTTCAACATTCCATTTTTAAAAAGTGCAAAGGTTTAGAGTTTAAACATCTGCAGAAACTTGACCCAGAAACTGATGGAGGGAGAATGGAGTCACGCAGCACCGAAAGAGGCCCTTCGGCCCATCGGGTCTGCGCCGGCCTTTGAGCACCTTTCTATCCTAACCCCACTTCCCAGCACTTAATCCGTAGCCCTTGTACGCTGTGGCTCATCTAAATGCTTCTTGAATGTTCTCAGGGTTCCCGTCTCTACCATCCTTTCAGGCAGCAAGTTCCAGATTCATAGAATTTACAGTGCTGAAGGAGGCCATTCGGCCCATCGAGTCTGCACCGACTCTTGGAAAGAGCACCCTACCCAAGCCCACACCTCCACCCTATCCCCATAACCCAGTAACCCCACCCACACTAAGGGCAATTTTGGACACTGAAGGCAATTTAGCATGGCCAATCCACCTAACCTGCACATCTTTGGACTGTGGGAGGAAACCGGAGCACCCGGAGGAAACCCACGCACACACGGGGAGGATGTGCAGACTCCGCACAGACAGTGACCTAAGCCGGGAATCGAACCTGGGACCCAGAGCTGTGAAGCGACAGTGCTAACCACTGTGCTACCGTGCTGCCCCACTAGGCCCACTCCCCCGCCCTATTTCTATAACCCCACCTAACCTGCACATCCCTCGCCACTAATACTCCATAATTCAATGTGATCATGGCTGAATCTCTATCTCAATGTCAGCCAAGATCGTATAGAATGAGAGCTGGCTTGCAGGGCCGAAAGGCCTCCTCCTATTGTCTATGTTTACTCCCACTCTCTCCTCGTACCTCCTGACACCCGAGTATAGAAATCTATCTATTTGCTTCTTAAATATATTCAGCAACTTGGGACACCACAGCCTTCCAGCGGTAGGGAATTCTACAGGGAAGAGGTTTCTTGTCATCTCAGTCCTAAATGGCCAACCCTGTAGCCCAGGGGTGGGCAAACTTTTCCGTGCAAGGGCCACATTCAGAAATTCACAATTCACAAAGGGCCGCATAGTATATTAAGTAAAATAATTACTTCACCCGGTTATGATTCTGGGCACCTCATATAGAACATAGAACAGTACAGCACAGAACAGGCCCTTCGGCCCTCGACGTTGTGCCGAGCAATGATCACCCTACTCAAGTCAACGTATCCACCCTATACCAGTAAGTAACCCAACAGCCCCCCCCCCCCCCCCCCCCCATTAACCTTAAAAAAAAAATTTTTTTTTAATTAAAAAAAAAAAAAAAAATTTTTTTTTTTTTTTAATGACTTGGTGGGCCGCAGAAATACCTTTGGCGGGCCGCATGCGGCCCGCGGGCCGTAGTTTGCCCACCCCTGCTGTAGCCTGAAACTGGGTCCCCCTTTCACTTGCATCTCTTTCAATTTGATCCACTGCATTTGAAATGAAATGAAATGAAAATGGCTTATTGCCACAAGTCGGCTTCAAATGAAGTTGCTGTGAAAAGCCCCTAGTCGCCACATTCCGACGTTTGTTCGGGGAGGCTGGTACGGGAATGGAACTGTGCTGCTGGCCTGCCTTGGTCTGCTTTAAAAGCCAGCGATTTAGCCCAGTGTGCTAAACCAGCCCCTGCTCCTCTGTGGTCTCCTCTATATCGGAGAGACCAAACGCAGATTGGATAATCGCTTTGCTGAGCTCCTTCAATCTATGAGCATTCAGGATCCTGACCTTCCCGTTGCTGGCCATTTTAACACAAGACCCTGCTCCCATGCCCACATGTCTGTCCTTGACCTGCGGCCCTGTTCCAGTGAAGCTCAACGCAATCTGGAGGAACAACATCTTATCTTCCAGTTAGGCACGCTACAGCCTTCCGGCCTGAACATCAAATTCAACAACTTCAGATGATTAGCTCCACCCCACCTCGGCCCATTTGTTTTCATCCCATTTCATTTGAACTGTATTTTACCATTTCTTTCACTTGCCTTTCTTTATATATATTTACCCCCCCCCCATCTTCTCCACCTTTCCCTTCTCCCCTTTGCTTCCGCCTTCCCCCCCCCCCCCCCCCCCCCACATCTACATCTGTCACAGTTTACCCTCTGATATTAGTTTCTCTGCTGTTTGACCTTTCACACCTTTTGTTCTCTCTGGGGACTGCCATTAACACTCTTTCCCCTTGGTTTCTGTGGCCATTAACACTCTTTCCCCTTGGTTTCTGTGGCCATTAACACTCTTTCCCCATGGTGTCTGTGGCCATTAACACTCTTTCCCCTTGGTATCTGTGGCTATTAACACTCTTTCCCCTTGGTATCTGTGGCCATTAACACTCTTTCCCCTTGGTTTCTGTGGCCATTAACACTCTTTCCCCTTGGTTTCTGTGGCCATTAACACTCTTTCCCCTTGGTATCTGTGGCCATTAACACTCTTTCCCCATGGTTTCTGTGGCCATTAACACTCTTTCCCCTTGGTTTCTGTGGCCATTAACACTCTTTCCCCTTGGTATCTGTGGCCATTAACACTCTTTCCCCTTGGTATCTGTGGCCATTAACACTCTTTCCCCATGGTTTCTGTGGCCATTAACACTCTTTCCCCATGGTTTCTGTGGCCATTAACACTCTTTCCCCATGGTTTCTGTGGCCATTAACACTCTTTCCCCTTAGTTTCTGTGGCCATTAACACTCTTTCCCCTTAGTTTCTGTGGCCATTAACACCAAGTTCCCCTGGGTTTCTGTGGCTATGACTCATCTTTCATTCTCACCCCACAGTATAAATATTTCCCACTCTCTCTGTCTGTTAGCTTTGACAAAGGGTCATCTGGACTCGAAACGTTTGCTCTTTCCCCCCCCTACAGATGCTGCCAGACCTGCTGAGATTTTCCAGCATTTTCTCTTTGGTTTCAGCATCCGCAGTAATTTGCTTTAATACCGTGTTCCCCCCCCTTGTTCCAGAGGGTAGAATATCCTGCAGTTCAATCTGTCCGATCCCGTCAGAATCTGATACGTCTCAGTGAGATCCACCTCTCATATCTCGAAGCTGCAGCAAATGGCCGACCCAGTTCCTCCTGGTACGACTGTCCTGCGATCTCGGAAATCAGTCTGCGCTCCCTCCATGGCAGGCGTATCCTTTCTTAGAGAAGGAGACCAAAACTGCGCACAGTCAGTGAATTTACAGTGCAGGGGGCCATTCGGCCCATCTAGTCTGCACCGGCCCTTACAATGAGCCTACTCAAAGCCCACGTATCTACCCTATCCCCGTAACCCAGTAACGCCCACTTAACCTTTTTGGACACCAAGGGCAATTTATCATGGCCAATCCACCTAACCTGCATATCTTTGGACTGTGGGAGGAAACCGGAGCACCCGGAGGAAACGCACGCAGACACGGGATGAAGGTGCAGACTCCGTGTGGTGAATGTAACTTAGTATTTCACACTGTATTTACCAATACCATTGTAAGCGCAGGAGCGTTATCCGACCACTAGGGGGAGTAGCTCTGGGAATGCTCAGGAGTTTGTACAGGGCTCCACCCTTGGCTCCGCCCACGACTCCTCCCCCTAGACTGCTGTGTAAATAACCGTGTCCAGAGCCAGCCTGCAGTTCATCGAGAGTTCAACGGGTAACAGGCTGGCTCTGTAGTAAGTAGATTAAAACCACTGTTCATATCTTAAAGCACGTGTCTCGTGAATTGATGGTTCCATCACTCCGCACAGACCGTGACCCAAGCCGGGAATCGAACCTGGGACCCTGGAGCTGTGAAGCAACTGGGCTACCGTGCTGCACACTGGTCTCTGGTTGTGGTGTCACCAAGGCCCTTCACCACTGCATTTCAATCCTGCGAACCCACAGTCTTGTCTCAGTCTTGCTATCTCAGGGTCTTGTCTCAGTCTTGCACATCTCAGGGTCATGCTCTGGGGACCCGTGTTCGAATCCCACCTCGGCAGATGGTGAGATCTGAATTGTTAGGACCCTCTGGGCTGGTGTGCAGTCAATTCCAGCCCCACTTCACCCGGAGTCACAACACAGTTGAAATTAACTATTAATGTAAAAAAATACCTGAAGCCCTTGGTCCATGACTGCCCAATAACTGTAGTCACCAGGTTTGTAAATTTAAACACAATTAACTTTCATTAACAACAATAACTATAATTAAATAGGCAGCAAATATAACTGGTTAGCTATTATCTAATTTCTAACTCCTGGCTTTAACTCGCTCCGCCCTCTACACACACACACAAAAGACAGACAAACACAGAGGGGAAAGAGGGGTCAAAATATCACTAGAAGTAAAAGGGTAAAAGTCTCTGTTTCAGGTGGACGTCTTCCAGTACATCATTCAGTCTAGGCCTCCAGGTGGATTTCCGTCCGTAATGGTTTTCACCATAGATTCAGAGTATCAAGACTTCTCTGCAGACTTGGAAACAGCAGGGAGAGAGAGATGGGGAGAGAGAGATAGAGAGAGAGAGATGGGAGAGAGAGTGATGGGGAGAGAGAGAGATGGGAAGAGAGAGAGATGGGGAGAGAGAGAGATGGGGAGAGAGAGAGATGGGAAGAGAGAGAGATGGGGAGAGGGAGAGAGAGATGGGGAGGAGAGGAGAGATGGGAGAGAGAGAGATGGGAAGAGAGAGAGATGGGGAGAGAGAGAGATGGGGAGAGAGAGAGATGGGGGGAGAGAGAGATGGGGAGAGAGAGAGAGATGGGGAGAGAGAGAGATGGGGGGAGAGAGAGAGAGAGAGATGGGGAGAGAGAGAGATGGGGAGAAAGAGATGGAGAGAGAGAGATGGAGAGAGAGAAGGAGAGAGAGAGATTGGGAGAGAGAGGATGGGGAGAGAGAGATGGGGAGAGAGAGATGGGGAGAGATGGGAGAGAGCGATGGAGAGAGAGAGAGAGAGAGAGGAGAGAGAGATGGGAAGAGATGGGAGAGAGAGAGATGGGAGAGAGAGAGAGAGATGGGGGAGAGAGAGAGAGAGATGGGGAGAGAGAGAGATGGGAGGAAAGAGAGAGGGGGGAGAAAGAGAGATGGGAGAAAGAGAGATGGGGAGATAGAGATGGGGAGATAGAGATGGGGAGATAGAGATGGGGAGAGAGAGAGATGGGGAGAGAGAGAGATGGGGAGAGAGAGAGATGGGGAGAGAGAGAGAGATGGGGAGAGAGAGAGATGGGGAGAAAGAGAGATGGGGAGAAAGAGAGATGGGGAGAAAGAGAGATGGGGAGATAGAGATGGGGAGAGAGAGAGATGGGGGAGAGAGAGAGATGGGGGAGAAAGAAGATGGGGAGAGAGAGGAGAGATGGGGAGAGAGAGAAGGAGAGATGGGGAGAGAGAGATGGGGAGAGAGCGATGGGGGAGAGAGCGATGGGGAGAGAGAGAGAGATGGGGGAGAGAGAGATGGGGAGAGAGAGAGAGATGGGGAGAGAGAGAGATGGGGAGAGAGAGAGATGGGGAGAAAGAGAGATGGGGAGATAGAGATGGGGAGAGAGAGAGAGAGGGGGAGAGAGAGAGAGAGATGGGGGAGAGAGAGAGATGGGGGAGAGAGAGAGATGGGGAGAGAGAGATGGGGAGAGAGAGATGGGGAGAGAGAGATGGGGAGAGAGAGATGGGGAGAGAGAGAGAGATGGGGAGAGAGAGAGAGATGGGGAGAGAGAGCGAAATGGGGAGAGAGAGAGAGATGGGCGAGAGAGAGAGATGGGGAGAGAGAGAGAGATGGGGAGAGAGAGAGAGATGGGGAGAGAGAGAGATGGGGAGAGAGAGAGAGAGAGATGGGGAGAAAGAGAGATGGGGAGAGATGAGGAGATAGAGATGGGGACAGAGAGAGATGGAGAGAGAGATGGAGATGCAGAGAGATATGGAAAGAGAGAGATGGAAAGATGGAAAAGAGGTGGGGAGAATGAGATGGGGAGAAAGAGATGGGGATATAGAGAGATGGAGGAGAGAGATGGAGAGATGGAGAGAGAGAGATGGGGAGAGATGGAAACAGCAGAAAGAGGTAGAGAGAGAGATGGGGAGAGAGAGATGGGGAGAGAGAGATGGGGAGAAAGAGATGGGGAGAAAGAGATGGGGAGAAAGAGATGGGGAGAAAGAGATGGGGAGAAAGAGATTGGGAGATAGAGATTGGGAGGTAGAGATTGGGAGATAGAGATAGGGACAGAGAGAGATGGAGGAGAGAGATGGAGAGAGAGAGAGAGATGGTGAGAGAGAGATGGGGAGAGATGGAAACAGCAGAAAGAGGTAGAGAGAGAGACGGAGAGAGAGATGGCGATGCAGAGAGAGATGGAGAGAGAGCACGAGCAAGCGCACGCGACACTCAGCATCCAGGAGAGCTTCTGAAACAAACCCACCTAGCAGGACCCAATCACTGTCGGTTGCCGGGCAGAATATTGATCCATTGATCACCAGCCAACCAATAAAATTGATTCCCTCCTATCTCTCAGGTGCCATAAAGTCTGAGTTCTTCTGTTCAAAATCCAAATCTCCGATAGGACAGTATGTTACTTTGCAACTTTTGAGTTCCTCACTTCCCTTGCTCCATGTCTCTATTAAAGATCCATGGCCCAAAACGATAATACGGGAATCATCAGGAAAGGCCCTTACAGTTAAAAATAAAATTTGGAATTAAGAGTCAAAAATGATGACCAATAAACCATTGTCGATTGTCATATAAAACCATCGTGTTTCTTCGCGTCCCCCTTTCGGGAAGAGAAATCTGTTGTCCTTACCCGGCGTGGCCTACATGTAAAGTGGTCGACTCTTACGTGTGCTCAGGGATGGGCACTAAATGCTGTGCCCGACCCAGTGACCCCCGCGTCCTGTTAATGAATCTTTTAAAAGATGATGTGCCTGGAAAGGATCATTTCGCAGGCCTTGGGGGGGGGGGGGGGGGGGGGGGGGAGTGAGCAGGGAGAGGGACTAATTGGACGAGAACCGACAGCAAAGTGGTTAGGATCTGGAATGCATTAAGCCTAAGTGTGTGGTGAACAAAGGAAAGTACAGCCCAGGAACAGGCCCTTCAGCCCTCCAAGCCTGTGCCGACCATGCTGCTCGTCTAAACTTAAATCTTCTACACTTCCTGGGTCCGTATCCCTCTATTCCCATCCTATTCATGTATTTGTCAAGAGCCGGTGCAGACTCGATGGGCCGAATGGCCTCCTTCTGCACTGTAAATTCTATGATTTAGAAATACATAACATAATGAAGCAGAGTTAGCAAATCTTCATAAAGGGGTAATCATGCCTGACTAATTTATTAGAATTCTTTGTGGGGGTAATAAGCAGGATAGATCACGGCGAACCAGTAGACGTAATGTATTTGGATTCCCAAAAACGCTCGATGAGGTACTGCACAAGAGACTACTTGGCACCATGGCACAGTGGTTAGCCCTTATGTCTCACAGCACCAGGGACCCGGGTTAAATTCTGGTCTTGGGCGACTGTGTGTGGAGTATGCACTTTTCGGGCAGTATTCCCCCACCCCCCCCGCTGGGTGGGGGAATTGCCGGGGTGCCGCATGAATCACGCCATGTCGCCCCGACCCCCGCACGCGATTCTCCCCCCATCCCCCCCCCCCCCCCCCCCCCCCCCCCCCCCCCGAAAACAATGGTGCTCGGAGAATCGGCGAGCGGCGATTCTCCAGCCCGAATGGGCCGAGCGGCCGCTCCGACACGACAGGGTCCTGCCAGGACCATCCTGCCGGCAGCATCCACCCCTGGTCGCTGCCGGCGGGCACTCTGCAGGAACGCTTGGGGGGGACGGCCTGTGGGGGGGGGGGCTCCTTCACCGGAGGGGCCTCCGAAGGGATCTGGCCCGCGATCGGGGCCCACCGATGGGCGGGCTGGCCTCTCTCCCCCCCCCCGCCCCCGGTTCTACAATCCTCCGCGGCCGGCCCCTGAACATCCACGCCATATTGCGCCGGGGCTGGTGCGCGCAAGAAGTTCCCCGTGCATGCGCAGGATGGCGCGGCCGAACTGCGCGTGCGCGGGATTGAGCTGCCCCAACTGCGCATGTGCCGGTTGGCGCAGCACCCATTTGCCGCCGCGTGAGGAGGCTGGAGCGGCGTGAACCGCTCCAGCGCCGTGCTGACCCACTGTGGGGGCCAGAATAGGTTGTGCCCGGGCCCTGTTCGCGCCGTTGTGAAACGCAACAGCGTTCACGACGGCGCGGGCACTTAGTCCGCGGAGCAGAGAATCGCCCCCTTCCTCCGTGGCTGCGTGGATTTCCTCCGGGTGCTCCGGTTTCCTCCCACAGTCCAAAGATTTGCAGGTGAGGTGGACTGGCCGTGCTAAATTTCCCCCTAGTGTCCAAAAGGTTAGGTGGGGCTACTGGGTTACGGGGATAGGTAGGGTGCTCTTTCCAAGGGTCGCTGCGGACTCAATGAGCCAAATGACCTCCTTCTGCATTGTAGAGGTTCTATGAATCCATGATCAGAGCCCATGATGTTGGAGGTAGTATATTAGCATGGATAGAAGACAGAGAGTTGGGATAAGAGGGGCATTTTCAGGGTGGCAACCTATAACTAGCAGAGTGCTACCACAGAAAGCAGTTGAAACCAAAAAATTGTACGTTCCCAAGAAGCAGTTAGGTACGGCTCTTCGTGGCAAAGGGATCAAATGATATGCACGGGGGCAGACTGGGTGGAAAGAAAACAAGAACAGATTACAGAGTTTGATGGCCAGCCATGATCATAATGAATGGAGGAGCTGGCTCGAAGGATAACCTATGTTCCCAAGAATACCATGGCTGGGACCACAATTATTTGCCATATGTATTAATGGCTTGGACGAGGGAAGTGAATATACTATTGCCAAGTTTTGCGGAACAGCACAAAAATAGGTTAAATTAGACTGCACAATGTTCAGCACCATTCCCGACTCCTCAGGCACCGAAACAGTCCATGCTCAAATGCAGCAAGATGTGGACAATATCCAGGCGTGGGGCTGACAAGTGACATTCACGCCTGATGGAACCATCAATTCACTACACACGTGCTTTCCGATATGAACAGTGGTTTTAATCTACTTACTACAGAGCCAGCCTGTTACCCGTTGATGAACTCTCGGTGAACTGCAGGCTGACTCTGGACAAGGGTATTTATACAGCAGCAAAAAGGGGGGGAAGTCGTGGGCAGAGCCAAGGGTGGAGCCCCGTACAAACTCCTGAGCATTCCCAGAGCTACTCCCCCTAGTGGTCGGATAACACTACTGCGCTTACAAAGGTACAGTGTGAATTACCAAGTTACATTCACCACAACGCCACACAAGTGCCAAGAAATGACCATCTCCAATACGGGAGAGTCTAACCATTGTCCCCTTGACATTCAATGGCTGAATCCCCTCCCCCTCCCATTCAATGGCTGAATCCCCTCCCCCTCCCATTCAATGGCTGAATCCACCCCCTCCCCACCCCCACTATCAACACCCTGGGGGTTACCATCGAACAGAAACTTAACTGAACTGTGGCTACAAGAGCAGTTCCAGTTTGGGACTCATTGATATTTAGAAGGAAGAGTGGTGATCTCATATAGGATTCTCAAAGGGTTTGACAGGACGTTTCCCCTCATGGGAGAGTCTGGGACCAGAGGGCAGAGTCTCAGAATAAGACATTTGAGTGTCTTTGGAACTCCTTGCCACAGAGAGCTGTGGAGGCCAGCGTCCTCATGTAGCTTTAAAGCCGAGATAGTCAAGATTCTTGATCAGTAAGGGAATCAAGGGTTACAGGGAAAGGGCAGGAAAGTGGACATGAGGAATGCCGGATCAGCCACGATCCTATTTGGAGGTGGGTCCAGCACGAAGGGCCAAATGGCCTGCTCCTCTTCCTATTTCCGATGGTCTTAGATCCAGAGGCTGGGAATCCTGCAGAGAGTAACTCACCTCCTGACTCCCCCCAAAGCCTGTCCACCATCTACAAGGCACCAGTCAGGAGTGTGATGGGATATTCTCCACTTGCCTGGATGAGTGCGGCTCCGATAACACTCGAGAAGCTCGACACCATCCAGGACAAAGCAGCCCCGCTTTGATCGGCACCCCATCCACAAACATTCACTCCCTCCACCACCGACGCACAGTGACAGCAGTGTGTGTACCATCGACAAGATGCCTTGCAGTGAACTGGCCAAGTTTCCTCAGCAAGCAATTTCCAAACCCCTCCAAGTCACTGAGCACCCTGACTGGGAAATATATCGGCCGTTCCTTCACTGTCGCTGGGTCACAATCCTGGACCTCCCTCCCTGACAGCACTGTGGCTGTTACCTACATCTCTGGGAAGGTAGCGGGTCAAGAACGAACCACACCACCACCTTCTGAAGGGCAACTAGGAATGGTTAATAAATGTTGGCCTAGCCAGTGATGCCTGTATCCCATAAATTAATATTTAAAAATAGGTGCGAGGACAAGTGTTGAGGGTGATTGAATGGGCGCAATCATCCGGCCATGCAGTGCCGGAAAAGCAGCTCGCGTGGCGCAGCGTGGCTCGTGAAAACCGGGTGAGCCCGCTCCCGGAATCTATCCGGCTCGCAACGCCTCGCAAGATTCAACGCAATCTCGTGAGACGTTGCAAGGGGAATCCGCCCACAATGGGCGGCATCAGTGTTTAGCAAATCTGCATATTAGAGTGAGGCAGGATGCCTTACTCTAATGTGCAGGTTCCCAAGGTCGGGGATTTTTATTTGTGGGTCTCGGAGATCGGCCGCCATTTAAAGATGGCGTCCCCATCTCTCGCTACCACAGGGCGTTCCGGCGTGCGGAGCTCCCCATTGTAAAAAACAGGGCTGTGCACGGCCTCAGCCACGGGTCCCCCGTTTGGGACCCTTATTCAAAGCAAGTCGTGTTGAATAGCCATCTGTTTCTCGGTACTGCAGGTGCTGGAAACACGCGGCCAAACGCGCTCACTTGGGAGCTTTTTCCCTTTTGGGACGATGGCACCCAAAGAGGGACATAGACAGGTTAGGTGAATGGGCAAAAACTCGGCAGATGGAATGTACTGCAGGAAAATGTGAAGTTGTCCACTTTGGTAGGAAAAATAGGAGGAGCTGAAAGACGGCAGAAAGATGCAGCACAGAGGGATTTAGAGGTCCTGATGCTTTAATCACAAACTAATCCCACTTTCCCAATCTCCTCCGATAGCATGTATCAATCCCAGACTAAACCCACTGACCCGCTCTTTCCTAAAAGCCCTTTATAATCCCAAACTACTCCCACTGCCCCAAGGACCCCCATAGCCCTGCGATTAGTTTGGGATTGATACAGGGCTATGCGGAGAGAGCGGGACAGTGGGATTAGTTTGGGATTGATACAGGGCTATAGGGAGAGAGCGGGGCAGTGGGATTAGTTTGGGATTGATACAGGGCTATAGGGAGAGAGCGAGGCAGTGGGATTAGTTTGGGATTGATACAGGGCTATGGGGAGAGAGCGGGGCAGTGGGATTAGTTTGGGATTGATACAGGGTTATGGGGAGAGAGCGGGGCAGTGGGATTAGTTTGGTATTGATACAGGGTTATGGGGAGAGAGCGGGGCAGTGGGATTAGTTTGGGATTGATACAGGGCTATGGGGAGAGAGCGGGGCAGTGGGATTAGTTTGGGATGATACAGGGCTATGGGGAGAGAGCGGGGCAGTGGGATTAGTTTGGGATTGATACAGGGCTGTGGGGAGAGAGCGGGGCAGTGGGATTAGTTTGGGATTGTTACAGGGTTATCGCGAGAGTAGAGAAGTGGGATTAGTATGAGATTGATACATGGCTATGGAGAGAAAACTGGGTGCGTGATTATTGGGAATAGACAGGGCTGTGGGGCAGTGGGATTAGTTTAGGATTGATGCAGGCCTACGGGAAGAGAATGGAGCAGTAGGATTGTATTTGGATTATTACAGGGCTATTGGTAGAGCCCGAAGCAGTGGGATTAGTTTGGGATTTATACAGCGCAACAGGGGAGAGCGCGGGGCAGTGGGATTAGTTTGATATTGATACAGGGCTATGGTGAGAGAGCAGGGCAGTGGAATTAGTTTGGGATTGATACAGGGCTATGGGGAGAGAGCGGGGCAGTGGGATTAGTTTGGGATTGATACAGGGCTATGGGGAGAGAGCGGGGCAGTGGGATTAGTTTGGGATTGATACAGGGCTATGGAGACAGAGCGGGGCAGTGGGATTAGTTTGGGATTGATACAGGGCTATGGGGAGAGAGCGGGCAGTGGGATTAGTTTGGGATTGATACAGGGCTATGGGCAGAGAGCGCGGCAGTGGGATTAGTCTGGGATTGATACAGGGCTATGGAGAGAGAGCGGGGCAGTGGGATTAGTTTGGGATTGATACAGGGCTATGGAGAGTGGGGCAGTGGGAATAGTTTGGGATTGATACAGGGCAATGGGGATAGAGTGGGGCAGTGGGATTTGTTTGTGAATGATACAGGGCTATGGGGAGCGAGCGGGGCAGTGGGATTAGTTTGGGATTGATACAGGGCTATTGGGAGAGAGCGGGGCAGTGGGATATGTTTGGTATTGATACAGGGCAATGGGGATAGAGTGGGGCAGTGGGATTAGTTTGGGAATGATACAGGGCTATGGGGAGCGAGCGGGGCAGTGGGAATAGTTTGGATTGATACAGGGCAATGGGGAAAGAGTGGGGCAGTGGGATTAGTTTGGGAATGATACAGGGCTATGGGGAGCGAGCGGGGCAGTGGGATTAGTTTGGGATTGATACAGGGCTATTGGGAGAGAGCGGGCAGTGGGATTAGTTTGAGATTGATACAGGGCTATCGGGAGAACAGCGCAGTGGGATTAGTTTGGGATTGATACAGGGCTATGGGGAGAGAGCGGGGCAGTGGGATATGTTTGGTATTGATACATGGCTATAGGGAGAGAGCAGGGCAGTGGGATTAGTTTGGGATTGATACAGAGCTATGGGGAGAGACAGAGTCAGTGAGATTAAGTCGCAATTGATACAAAGTGAGAGGGGGAGTGCTGGGCTGGGGGAATAAATTGGGATTGATACAGGGCAATGGGAAGAGAGCAGGGCAGTGGGATTAGTTTGGGATTGCTACAGGGCTATGGGGAGAGAGTGGGGCAGTGGGATTACTTTGGGATTGATACAGGGCTTTGGGGAGAGAGCGGGGCAGTGGGATTAGTTTGGGATTGATACAGGGTTAGGGGGGAGAGAGTGGGGCAGTGGGATTAGTTTGGGATTGATACTGGGCATTGGGGAGAGAGTGGGGCAGTGGGATTGATACAGGGCTATGGGAAGAGAGCAGGACAGTGGGATTAGTTTGGGATTGATACTGGGCATTGGGGAGAGAGTGGGGCAGTGGGATGATACAGGGCTATGGGAAGAGAGCAGGACAGTGGGATTAGTTTGGGATTGATACAGGGCTATGGGGAGAGAGCGGGGCAGTGGGATTAGTTTGGGATTGCTACAGGGCTATGGGGAGAGAGTGGGGCAGTGGGATTACTTTGGGATTGATACAGGGCTATGGAGAGAGAGCGGGGCAGTGGGATTAGTTTGGGATTGATACAGGGCTGTGGAGAGTGGGGCAGTGGGAATAGTTTGGGATTGATACAGGGCAATGGGGATAGAGTGGGGCAGTGGGATTAGTTTGGGATTGATACAGGGCTATTGGGAGAGAGCGGGCAGTGGGATTAGTTTGAGATTGATACAGGTCTATCGGGAGAACAGCGCAGTGGGATTAGTTTGGGATTGATACAGGGCTATGGGGAGAGAGCGGGGCAGTGGGATATGTTTGGTATTGATACATGGCTATAGGGAGAGAGCAGGGCAGTGGGATTAGTTTGGGATTGATACAGAGTTATGGGGAGAGACAGAGTCAGTGAGATTAAGTCGCAATTGATACAAAGTGAGAGGGGGAGTGCTGGGCTGGGGGAATAAATTGGGATTGAATCAGGGCAATGGGAAGAGAGCAGGGCAGTGGGATTAGTTTGGGATTGCTACCGGGCTATGGGGAGAGAGTGGGGCAGTGGGATTAGTTTGGGATTGATACAGGGCTATGGGGAGAGAGAGGGGCAGTGGGATTAGTTTGGGATTGATACAGGGCTATGGGGAGAGAGAGGGGCAGTGGGATTACTTTGGGATTGATACAGGGCTATGGGGAGAGAGCGGGGCAGTGGGATTAGTTTGAGATTGATACAGGGCTATCGGGAGAACAGCGCAGTGGGATTAGTTTGGGATTGATACAGGGCTATGGGGAGAGCGGGGCAGTGGGATATGTTTGGTATTGATACAGGGCAATGGGGATAGAGTGGGGCAGTGGGATTAGTTTGGGAATGATACAGGGCTGTGGGGAGCGAGCAGTGGGAATAGTTTGGGATTGATACAGGGCAATGGGGATAGAGTGGGGCAGTGGGATTAGTTTGTGAATGATACAGGGCTATGGGGAGCGAGCGGGGCAGTGGGATTACTTTGGGATTGATACAGGGCTATTGGGAGAGAGCGGGCAGTGGGATTAGTGAGATTGATACAGGGCTATCGGGAGAACAGCACAGTGGGATTAGTTTGGGATTGATACAGGGCTATGGGGAGAGAGCGGAGCAGTGGGATTAGTTTGGGATTCATACAGGGCTATGGGGAGAGAGCAGGGCAGTGGGATTAGTTTGGGGTTGATACAGGGCTATGGGGAGAGAGCGGGGCAGTGGGATTAGTTTGGGGTTGATACAGGGCTATGGAGACTGGAGCAGTGGTATTAGTTTGGGATTGATACAGGGCTATGGGGAGAGAGTGGGGCAGTGGGATTAGTTTGGGATTGCTATGGGGAGAGAGTGGGGCAGTGGGATTAGTTTGGGGTTGATGCAGGGCTATGGGGAGAGAGCGGGCCAGTTGGATTAGTTTGGGATTGATACAGGGCCATGGTGAGAAGGTAGGGCAATGGGATTAGTGATTGATACAGGGCTATGGTGAGTGAGTGGGGCAGTGGGATTAGTTTGGGGTTGTTACAGGGGTATGGGGAGAGAGCGGGGCAGTGGGATTAGTTTGGGATTGATACAGGGCTATGGGAGCGAGCGGGACAGTGGGATTAGTTTGGGATTGATGCAGGGCTATGGGGAGAGAGCGGGCCAGTTGGATTAGTTTGGGATTGATACAGGGCTATGGGGAGAGAGCAGGGCAGTGGGATTAGTTTGGGATTGATACAGGGCTGTGGAGAGAGAGAGGGGCAGTGGGATTAGTTTGGGGAGAGTAGGACATGGGGGTCTCAATTTGCCAAATAGATTCATGTTGCATTTCTACGGCTGCGCTAATTGATTGTAGAATTTTGAAGTCAGGATATTACGGGCGGAATAAATTGAAGCATGGAGCCCAAACCACATTTTATTATGGCCCAGTTCAGCCTTTCCCCCCCACATGTGATGTTCAGCATCTGCCCAAGGGAGCGTGACGGGTCCCAGCTTCTGCCTCCGTTCCCAGTTTACTCACATCCTGTGTTTTGTGCCATTCTCTGCCCAGGCGAGTTGGGGTTCAGGCTGCCTGCGGATCGGGCCCGAGGCCTCGCCGTCAGGGACTGCGCCTACTGCGGCAAAGCCTTCCGATCATCTCACCACCTGAAGGTCCACCTGCGAGTCCACACAGGTACGTACTCGCTGCACCCCCTCCCCGAACACTGCACCGAAAACTTCCGGCCCACACCAATCCCTCAACCCGTCACCTCTCCAGAATCAACCCCAGCTGGCAAGGAGGCCCTTCAGTCCATCTATTCATAGAATCCTTAAAGTAAGGGGCGGCACGGTTGGCGCAGTGGTTAGCACTGCTGCCTCACCGAGGACCCAGGTTCGATCCCGGCTCTGGGTCATTGTCCGTGTGGAGTTTGCACATTCTCCCCGCGTCTGCGTGGGTTTCACCCTCACAACCCAAAGATATGCAGGGTAGGTGGATTGGCCACGCTAAATTGCCCCTTAATTAGGAGACAAAAGAACTGGGTAGTCTAAATTTACTTCACAAAAACCCCAAAAAAAATTTCTTCCAGTACACCTCTCACTCGGTCTCCGTGACTCCCTTTCCCTTTGTCTCTCTCTCTCTCTCCCCGCATCTCTCTGACCCTCTCTCTCCATTGAGTCTGCACCGTCCCTCCAAAAGAGCACTCGACATAGGCCGAGATCCCCTCCCGACCCCCGCGCATCTAACCCGCACATCCCTGGACTTTGGGAGTAAACCAGTCAATCGAAAAGTCCTGGCTGTATTGCCCTCAAACACCTAGGGACCCCTGAAGAGCATGGCGCAGTTGCAATCGCTCCAGAGGCCAAAGGTCGTGCAGGCTGCAGAGTGGCGTGAAGGAATAGGGCCGACTGAGTCGATGGGAAGAGCCGGTCCTGCTCCTTCCTCAGGTTGCCCAATCCCTTGCTGCACTCAAGCCAGCCAGGACGTGATCCTGCAGCATCTGGAATCAATCCTGGCCAAGGGTGCGGGCTCGGTAGCCCCTGACCACCTGGTGAAACGGCAGCTAGTCTCCGTGTTGCATTGCGCAGACCTCTCCAACCCTCCCGTGCCCAATTCCAACACCCCCACCATTTCTATATAGATATTATATATCCATAATTCATCCACATTGAGAAAAATTGGCTGACAGACACAGATCTATATTGTGGATTATAACTTGACATTCATTTTTCCTGTTTTTCTCCCTCTCTCTGCCCCCACTCCCTGCCGTTCCCCCCTCCTCACCCATGTCCTTCTCTCCTGCTCCACTCCCCTTTTGTAACCCATCCCTCTCCCACTCTCACCCATCCCCCTCACACGATTGTCCTCCCACTCTTCCCCTTCCATCAACCTAACACCCCCTCCATCGGTCCATCCCTCCACTACTGCCCTCCCCCTTTGACCATGCCTCTCCCCCCACTTCCCTTCTTTTCCCATCCACCCCATCACTGCCTCCCCTCATTTCCCACTTCCTCTCCCTCTACTCCACCTCCCCCCATCCACCCTCCCTCTCTCCTTCCTCAAACCCCCTCCCTCCATCTTCCACCCCTCTATCTATCCTCCATCCACCCTCCCTCCCTCCCCTCCACCCTCCCCCCATCCACCCTCCCCCCATCCCTCCACCGTCCCCCCCCCACCAATCCCTCATCCCTCCCCCCCCCACCAATCCCTCATCCCTCCCCCCCCCCACCAATCCCTCATCCCTCCCCCCCCCACCAATCCCTCCCCCCCCCCCATCCCTCATCCCTCCCCCCCCAATCCCTCATCCCTCCCCCCCCCAATCCCTCATCCCTCCCCCCCCAATCCCTCATCCCTCCCCCCCCCAATCCCTCATCCCTCCCCCCCCCCAATCCCTCATCCCTCCCCCCCCCAATCCCTCATCCCTCCCCCCCCCCAATCCCTCATCCCTCCCCCCCCCCAATCCCTCATCCCTCCCTCCCCCAATCCCTCATCCCTCCCTCCCCCCTCCATCCGTCTGACAGGTGAGCGACCGTACAAATGCCCTCACTGTGACTACGCGGGCACTCAGTCGGGTTCCCTCAAGTACCACCTGGAGCGGCACCACCGGGAGCAGCGGAATGGGCTGGGGCTGGGGCTGGGGCTGGGCCCGGGCCTCGGGGCGGGGGGGAGGCGGCGGCCGCCTCCTGCTGCAGAAGCAGCAGCGGCCGGGCCCGGCCTGTCGGAGCTGAGCCGCTCCCTGCAGAGGTGGGCGGCCGGCCGAGCCGGGGCCCGGGCGCTGCTGCTGGAGCCGGAGCCGCTGGACCTGTCCCTCAGGGCGGCCACCCCGGCCGAGCTGCGGGGCTGCCGGGCCTGCCCCTTCGAGACCTCCTCCCCGGAGCTGATGGGCCTCCACCTGCGGGTCAAGCACACGGGCAAAGCGCGAAGGCGGCGGCCGCTACACGGAGCCGGGCCGCAACTCGAGGCCGGGGATGAGACTGGGGCCTCTGACCCAGGGGGCGTGGCGATGACGGAACAAGAGGAGGGCGGGGCGAAGACGCCAGATCAGTGCGGGGAGATGATGTTGGGTGAGGTGGGCGGAGCGTCGACGCAACAAGAGGAGGGCGGGGCGATGACGCATCAAGAGGCGGGCCAGGGGACGACGCCAGAGAAGGAGGACGGGGAGATGACGCCAGATGAGGTGGGCGGGGCGTTGACGCAACAAGAGGAGGGCGGGGCGATGACGAAAGAGGAGGGCCAGGGAACGACGCCAGGTGACGAGGGCGGGGCGGTGACGCCAGGTGAGGTGGGCGGGGCGATGACGAAACAGGAGGGCCAGGGGACGACGCCAGGTGAGGTGGGCGGGGCGATGGCGCCAGACGCGGTAGGTGGGGCCTGTCGCCAGGCACCGCCCACTTCCTCACCCCCTCTTCTGTGCCTGGAGTCATAGCAACAACCTCAGAGCTCCTGGGGGTGGCTGGGGGAAATGTGAGCCAAGGCTGGCATTCAGTGCCCAATCCCCCACCACACCAGGTGTGTGTGTGGTCTGGCGTGGGAGGGGGTGGTTGGAATATGGGGGGGTGCTAACCACTGCCATTGTCTCCCCACATGGTGGCGTGGGGAAGGGCCGGGCACAGCGAGCCTGAACTTGGGGCCACCAGACCTTTCCCATGCACCGTCACCGGCAAGACCTGAGCCGTTCAAACCCCCCCCTTCATTCATTCCATTGCCTGAACCCACTGTGAGCAGCAGCATGCCAATTGCTCTCCAAGGTGACGATGCCCTCCAAAATGGTGTTTTCCAAGGTGCTGATACCTTTCATCATGGCACTACCATCCAACATTGCGGTACGTTCCAAGATGGCGGTGTTCTGCAAGATGGTGGTACTCTACAAGATGACTACTTTCCAAGATGACGATGTTCTCCAAGATGGTGGTACTATACAAGATGACTACTTTCCAAAATGGTGGTGTTCTCCAAGATGGTGGTACTCTACAAGATGACTACTTTCCAAGATGGTGGTTTTCTGCAAGATGGTGGTACTCTCCAAGATGACTACTTTCCAAGATGGCGGTGATCTCCAAGATGGTGGTACTCTCCAAGATGACTACTTTCCAAGATGGCCGTGTTCTGCAAGATGGTGGTACTCTACAAGATGACTACTTTCCAAGATGGCGGTGTTCTCCAAGATGGTGGTGCTCTACAAGATGACTACTTTCCAAAATGGTGGTGTTCTCCAAGATGACTACTTTAATAGATGGCGATGTTCTTGAAGATGATTACTCTTCCAAGATGGTAGTGATCTCAAAGATGACTACTTTCCAAGATGGGGCATTCTTCAAGATGGTGGTGTTCTCCAAGATGACAACATTTGGGGCAGCATGGTTGCGCAGTGGGTTAGCCCTGCTGCCTCACGGTGCCGGGGAACCAGGTTCGATCCCGTCTCTGTGTCACTGTCCGTCCGTGTGGAGTTTGCACGTTCTCCCCATGTTTGCGTGGGTTTTGCCTCCACAACCCAAAGATGTGCAGGATAGGTGAATTGGCCACGCTAAATTGCCCCTTAATTGGAAAAAAATTAATTGGGTATTCTAAATTTTAAGAAAAAGAAAAATGACAACATTCTTCAAGATTGTGGTACTTTCCAAGGTGGCATTGTTCTCCAAGATGACTACTTTCCAAGATGCCGGTCTTCTCCAAGATGTCATTGTTCTCCAAGATGACTACTTTCCAAGATGCCGGTATTCTCCAAGTGACTTCTTTCCAAGATGGTGGCATTCTCCAAGATGGTGGCGTTCTCCAAGATGGTGGTGTTCTCCAAGATGGTGGCACTCTACAAGATGACCACTTTGCAAGATGGTGGTGTTCCCCATGATGATTACTTTCCAAGATGGTGTTATTCTCCAAGATGCCGGTGTTCTCCAAGGTGAATACTTTCCAAGATGGTGTTCTCTAAGATAGTGGTATTTTCCAAGGTGGCAGCTTTCTCCAAGTTGGCAATGTCCAGCACTGCAGCCTGTGCCATTGGCTTGGTGGTACCCTCCACAATGGCAGCATGTTCATGTTCAGCTCTCATTCATGACAGTTTCTCCCAGCCCACTTCCCCACCCACCTCCAGGAGCTCCGCCAAAGAGTGGGTAAACAAAAAGGCCGACCAATAGACCATGGAGGCCGGCAAAGGGATATGCCGGGGGGGGGGGGGGGGGGGGGGTCTGTGACTTTTGAATCAAGAACTAACGTAGAACCACTGCAGCAAAAACAAAAACCTAACTATCAATAGGATCCTAGCATTGGTGTATCGAGAAGCGTAGTCGTTTTCAGGGGTAAGCGTAGTCATTTTCAGGGGTAAGGCCGGTTGGTTGGTCAGAAGACTCCTGGTGCTCGGCAATGCCTTGGAGCTGAACTGGTGCCAATTTCTGGGTATCTTGACTCTTTACTGGTCACGTGCATGCGACCTTGCCTGGACATTTGTGGTCGGCTAATGGATGGGAGTGGAAGATGGTGACTCCCTTCAACCTGTTCCTCGTCTCCCCAACCTGCTGAACGCTCCTCTCGCTACCTGGTCAGGGCAATGTCGGAAAATCTCTTTGGAGAAAGATAATGAGAGAGGGAGATATGGTCTTGAGGGGGAGATACGGAGGGTGATGAGGAGAGGGAGGAAGGTGAGAGAGAGATAGACAAAGGGAGGGAAGGAAGTAAGATTATAAGGAGAGAGGGGAAGATGAGAGTGCGAGAATGAGATAGAGAGAGGGACGAAGACGGAGAGAGAGACACGCACACGGGGAGATGTGGAGAGGATGAAACGGAGGGGGAGAGAGGTAAGGGGAGGGTGAAAGAGAGAAAAATGAATGAGAGGGAAGGATAAGGAGAGGGATAGAGAAAGAGGTATAATGAGAGCAAGGGAAGCGAGAGAGGGACAAGGGGAGAGGAGAGGAAGACAAA
>NC_052162.1:127973087-128047868 GCF_902713615.1 Scyliorhinus canicula | reverse complement strand
GGCAGCCTGTTCCTATCGGAGGGGATTAACCCTCTCACCCACCTCCCTCCCAGTTACAGTCAGACACCAGGCAGCCTGTTCCTATCGGAGGGGATTAACCCTCCCACCTCTCCCCCAGTTACGGTCAGACACCGGGCAGCCTGTTCCTATCGGAGGGGATTAACCCTCTCACCCACCTCTCTCCCAGTTACAGTCAGACACCGGGCAGCCTGTTCCTATCGGAGGGGATTAACCCTCTCACCCACCTCTCTCCCAGTTACAGTCGGACACCAGGCAGCCTGTTCCTATCGGTGGGGATTAACCCTCTCACCCACCTCTCTCCCAGTTACAGTCAGACACCGGGCAGCCTGTTCCTATCGGAGGGGATTAACCCTCCCACCCACCTCTCTCCCAGTTACAGTCAGGACACCGAGCAGCCTGGTTCCTATCGGAGGGGATTAACCCTCCCACCCACCTCTCTCCCAGTTACAGTCAGACACCGGGCAGCCTGTTCCTATCGGAGGGGATTAACCCTCTCTCCCACCTCTCTCCCAGTTACAGTCAGGCACCGGGCAGCCTGTTCCTATCGGAGGGGATTAACCCTCTCACCCACCTCTCTCCCAGTTACAGTCAGACACCGGGCAGCCTGTTCCTATCGGAGGGGATTAACCTTCTCACCCACCTCTCTCCCAGTTACAGTCAGACACCGGGCAGCCTGTTCCTATCGGAGGGGATTAACTCTCTCACCCACCTCTCTCCCAGTTACAGTCAGACACCGGGCAGCCTGTTCCTATCGGAGGGGATTAACCCTCCCACCTCTCTCCCAGTTACAGTCAGACACCGGGCAGCCTGTTCCTATCGGAGGGGATTAACCCTCTCACCCACCTCTCTCCCAGTTACAGTCAGACACCGGGCAGCCTGTTCCTATCGGAGGGGATTAACCCTCTCACCCACCTCTCTCCCAGTTACAGTCAGACACCGGGCAGCCTGTTCCTATCGGAGGGGATTAACCCTCTCACCCACCTCTCTCCCAGTTACAGTCAGACACCGGGCAGCCTGTTCCTATCGGAGGGGATTAACCCTCTCACCCACCTCTCTCCCAGTTACAGTCAGACACCGGGCAGCCTGTTCCTATCGGAGGGGATTAACCCTCTCACCCACCTCTCTCCCAGTTACAGTCAGACACCGGGCAGCCTGTTCCTATCGGAGGGGATTAACCCTCCCACCTCTCTCCCAGTTACAGTCAGACACCGGGCAGCCTGTTCCTATTGGAGGGGATTAACCCTCTCACCCACCTCTCTCCCAGTTACAGTCAGACACCGGGCAGCCTGTTCCTATCGGAGGGGATTAACCCTCCCACCTCTCTCCCAGTTACAGTCAGACACCGGGCAGCCTGTTCCTATCGGAGGGGATTAACCCTGCCACCTACCTCTCTCCCAGTTACAGTCAGACACCGGGCAGCCTGTTCCTATCGGAGGGGATTAACCCTCTCACCCACCTCTCTCCCAGTTACAGTCAGACACCGGGCATCCTGTTCCTATCGGAGGGGATTAACCCTCTCACCCACCTCTCTCCCAGTTACAGTCACCGGGCAGCCTGTTCCTATCGGAGGGGATTAACCCTCTCTCCCACCTCTCTCCCAGTTACAGTCAGACACCGGGCAGCCTGTTCCTATCGGAGGGGATTAACCCTCTCACCCACCTCTCTCCCAGTTACAGTCAGACACCGGGCAGCCTGTTCCTATCGGAGGGGATTAACCCTCTCACCCACCTCTCTCCCAGTTACAGTCAGACACCGGGCAGCCTGTTCCTATCGGAGGGGATTAACCCTCCCGCCTCCCTCCCAGTTACAGTCAGACACCGGGCAGCCTGTTCCTATCGGAGGGGATTAACCCTCCCACCTCTCTCCCAGTTACAGTCGGACACCGGGCAGCCTGTTCCTATCGGAGGGGATTAACCCTCTCACCCACCTCTCTCCCAGTTACAGTCAGACACCGGGCAGCCTGTTCCTATCGGAGGGGATTAACCCTCCCACCCACCTCTCTCCCAGTTACAGTCAGACACCGGGCAGCCTGTTCCTATCGGAGGGGAATAACCCTCCCACCCACCTCTCTCCCCAGTTACAGTCAGACACCGGGCAGCCTGTTCCTATCGGAGGGCATTAACCCTCTCACCCACCTCTCTCCCAGTTACAGTCAGACACCGGGCAGCCTGTTCCTATCGGAGGGGATTAACCCTCTCACCCACCTCTCTCCCAGTTACAGTCAGACACCGGGCAGCCTGTTCCTATCGGAGGGGATTAACCCTCTCACCCACCTCTCTCCCAGTTACAGTCAGACACCGGGCAGCCTGTTCCTATCGGAGGGGATTAACCCTCTCACCCACCTGTCTCCCAGTTACAGTCAGGCACCGGGCAGCCTGTTCCTGTCAGAGGGGATTAACCCTCTCACCCACCTCTCTCCCAGTTACAGTCAGACACCGGGCAGCCTGTTCCTATCGGAGGGGATTAACCCTCTCACCCGCCTCTCTCCCAGTTACAGTCGGACACCAGGCAGCCTGTTCCTAGCGGAGGGGATTAACCCTCCCTCCCACCTCTCTCCCAGTTACAGTCAGACGTCGGGCAGCCTGTTCCTATCGGAGGGGATTAACCCTCCCGCCTCTCTCCCAGTTACAGTCAGACACCGGGCAGCCTGTTCCTATCGGAGGGGATTAACCCTCTCACCCACCTCTCTCCCAGTTACAGTCAGACACCGGGCAGCCTGTTCCTATCGGAGGGGATTAACCCTCTCACCCGCCTCTCTCCCAGTTACAGTCAGACACCAGGCAGCCTGTTCCTATCGGAGGGGATTAACCCTCTCTCCCAGTTACAGTCAGACACCGGGCAGCCTGTTCCTATCGGAGGGGATTAACCCTCCCACCCACCTCTCTCCCAGTTACAGTCGGACACCGGGCAGCCTGTTCCTATCGGAGGGGATTAACCCTCCCACCCACCTCTCTCCCAGTTACAGTCAGACACCGGGCAGCCTGTTCCTATCGGAGGGGATTAACCCTCCCTCCCACCTCTCTCCCAGTTACAGTCAGACACCGTGCAGCCTGTTCCTATCGGAGGGGATTAACCCTCTCACCCACCTCTCTCCCAGTTACAGTCAGACACCGGGCAGCCTGTTCCTATCGGAGGGGATTATCCCTCTCACCCACCTCTCTCCCAGTTACAGTCAGACACCGGGCAGCCTGTTCCTATCGGAGGGGATTAACCCTCTCACCCACCTCTCTCCCAGTTACAGTCAGACACCAGGCAGCCTGTTCCTATCGGAGGGGATTAACCCTCTCACCCACCTCTCTCCCAGTTACAGTCAGACACCGGGCAGCCTGTTCCTATCGGAGGGGATTAACCCTCTCACCCACCTCTCTCCCAGTTACAGTCAGACACCGGGCAGCCTGTTCCTATCGGAGGGTATTAACCCTCTCGTGTTCTAGGTACAACTGACAGTGCTGTTTGGGAGCACGTCTCCCAGGTTTTGCCTGGCCGATATATTTCCCAGTCAGGATGGTGAGTGTGGGACTCGGAGGGGAACTTGCAGGTGGTGGAGTTCCCCATGTGTCTGCTGCCCCCTTGTCTCTATTTGGAGATGGTCATTGCAATGGCGCTAATCTGTATAACAGATCAAGAAATACCCACAATTCAGTAGTCTAGGGTCATCCGCAGCCCATTGGGCAGAGGGTAAGAATTGGGATAGGATGAGGCGGCAGAAGACCAAAGGAAGGCGATATGAGGGGGAGGGGAAGGGAGGAACTGTGGAGAGGATGAGTGGGTGCAGGGGGAATGAGGGTAACAGGAGCAGGCGACGTTAAGGACGACCCCCACCGAAGGAACGTGAGTGAAGAGGCTGGGATTTATCGTTTGAAAACAAAACACACAATGGCAGTGGTCACTCAGGTCGCTCGGAAATCTTTTTATTGGCAAATCGTTCGAACAGATCAGTCAGTGGTGGGACCCGGACCTGCGCTCACCAATAATAACGGCAAGGCGTAAACCGGGGAACATAAACGCCCATGAGGAAGCTGTGTCGCCGTGTGCGGATCCACATTTGATGCCCCATCTTGTCGCCTTGTGTGCCCTGGTTTCCGGAGCCATTCGCTCTTTGCCTTTTCCCCCAGGGGGGCGGGGGCCCAGTTACCAGGGGAACTTACTCTGGGCGAAACCTGCATTGGATCAAAAGTTCAGAATTTAGTCAAGCGGGAACAGGAGGAGGCCCATTCAGCCCCTTCTCCAGCCTGTTACACAGGGACAGGAGGAGGCCCATTCAGCCCCTTCTCCAGCCTGTTACACAGGAACAGGAGGAGGCCCATTCAGCCCCTTCTCCAGCCTGTTACACAGGAACAGGAGGCGACCCATTCAGCCCCTTCTCCAGCCTGTTACACAGGAACAGGAGGAGGCCCATTCAGCCCCTTCTCCAGCCTGTTACACAGGGACAGGAGGAGGCCCATTCAGCCCCTTCTCCAGCCTGTTACACAGGGACAGGAGGAGGCCCATTCAGCCCCTTCTCCAGCTGTTACACAGGGAACAGGAGGAGGCCCATTCAGCCCCTTCTCCAGCCTGTTACACAGGAACAGGAGGTGGCCCATTCAGCCCCTTCTCCAGCCTGTTACACAGGAACAGGAGGAGGTCCATTCAGCCCCTTCTCCAGTCTGTTACACAGGAACAGGAGGAGGCCCATTCAGCCCCTTCTCCAGCCTGTTACACAGGAACAGGAGGAGGCTCATTCAGCCCCTTCTCCAGCCTGTTACACAGGAACAGGAGGAGGCCCATTCAGCCTCTTCTCCAGCCTGTTACACAGGAACAGGAGGAGGCCCATTCAGCCCCTTCTCCAGCCTGTTACACAGGAACAGGAGGAGGCCCATTCAGCCCCTTCTCCAGCCTGTTACACAGGAACAGGAGGAGGTCCATTCAGCCCCTTCCCCAGCCTCTTACACAGGAACAGGAGGAGGCCCATTCAGTCCCTTCTCCAGCCTGTTACACAGGAACAGGAGGAGGTCCATTCAGCCCCTTCTCCAGCCTGTTACACAGGAACAGGAGGAGGCCCATTCAGCCCCTTCTCCAGTCTGTTACACAGGAACAGGAGGAGGCCCATTCAGCCCCTTCTCCAGCCTGTTACACAGGAACAGGAGGAGGCCCATTCAGCCCCTTCTCCAGCCTGTTACACAGGAACAGGAGGAGGCCCATTCAGCCCCTTCTCCAGCCAGTTACACAGGAACAGGAGGAGGCCCATTCAGCCCATTCTCCAGCCTGTTACACAGGAACAGGAGGAGGCCCATTCAGCCCCTTCTCCAGCCTGTTACACAGGAGCAGGAGGAGGCCCATTCAGCCCCTTCTCCAGGCTGTTACACCGGAACAGGAGGAGGCCCATTCAGCCCCTTCTCCAGCCTGTTACACAGGAACAGGAGGAGGCCCATTCAGCCCCTTCTCCAGGCTGTTACACCGGAACAGGAGGAGGCCCATTCAGCCCCTTCTCCAGCCTGTTACACAGGAACAGGTGGAGGCCCATTCAGCCCCTTCTCCAGCCTGTTACACAGGAACAGGAGGAGGCCCATTCAGCCCCTTCTCCAGCCTGTTACACAGGAACAGGAGGTTGCCCATTCAGCCCCTTCTCCAGCCTGTTACACAGGAACAAGAGGAGGCCTATTCAGCCCCTTCTCCAGCCTGTTACACAGGAACAAGAGGAGGCCCATTCAGCCCCTTCTCCAGCCTGTTACACAGGAACAGGAGGAGGCCCATTCAGCCCCTTCTCCAGCCTGTTACACAGGAACAGGAGGAGGGCCATTCAGCCCCTTCTACAGCCTGTTACACAGGAACAGGAGGAGGCCCATTCAGTCCCTTCTCCAGCCTGTTACACAGGAACAGGAGGAGGCCCATTCAGCCCCTTCTCCAGCCTGTTACACCGGAACAGGAGGAGGCCCATTCAGCCCCTTCTCCAGCCTGTTACACCGGAACAGGAGGAGGCCCATTCAGCCCCTTCTCCAGCCTGTTACACAGGAACAGAAGGAGGCCCATTCAGCCCCTTCTCCAGCCTGTTACACAGGAACAGGAGGAGGCCCATTCAGCCCCTTCTCCAGCCTGTTACACAGGAACAGAAGGAGGCCCATTCATCCCCTTCTCCAGCCTGTTACACAGGAACAGGAGGAGGCCCATTCAGCCCCTTCTCCAGCCTGTTACACAGGAACAGGGTGTCAGGCCATTCAGCCTGCGAGTTAATTCCTAGTCCCTGGTAAGTGGGCATCACACATCAAACCCCGCCATCCTAAAGGCTCCCTGAACAAAGGGCCCCCTGCCCATTTAATAACCCTGCCCACAGTCCTTTCCCGGGGCCCTGATTTTGTTGATATCCTGAGATACCTGTTCTGATTACCGTACCCTTTGCCAGCACCCTGGAACTGTTTGTTTTTCTCATCTTTCACTGAACGTGGGCCTGATCGGTAGGGTCCCAGCCTTTCAGCATTTCTCCTCCATCGCTAATTTTCCCCTTGAATTGAGTGTGGGCTCACTCAGCCATTTCAGGGAGGGGACAGTTCAAAGTGACCCACATTAATGTGCGGGGGCAGGTCTCTGGAGTCTGGTGCAGGCTATGCAAGGCTGGTGGATTTCCTCTTCCCATCAGTGTGAACCAGATGGGTTTTTAATGACAATCGATCATAGTAAGGGTCATCATTACTGAGATTAGCGCTCTGTAGTCCAGATTGTATTATCTGAACTTGAATTCCAACAACTCCCATGTCAGAGCATTGTTCACTGGATTAAGGGGCACCTTGACAAATACATGAATAGGATGGGAATCGAGGGATAGGGACCCCAGAATTGTAGATTTTAGTTTAGATGGGCAGCATGGTCGGCACAGGCTTGGAGGGCCGAAGGGCCTGTTCCTGTGCTGTACTTCTCTTTGTTCTTTGATTGATTCCAGGGATGAAGGACTGTCCAAGAAGAATGAAGACAGTTTTGGTCCTTTGAGTTCAGAAGAATGAGAGGAGACCTAATTGAGGTCTATAAGATGCTAAAGGGGGACTGATTGGGTAGAGCAGATTTTCCCCCTGTTGGACATTCTTGAATGAGAGGACATAGTTTCAGGCTAAAGGGGCGGGGGGGGTGGGCACGTTTAAAACAGAAATGAAGAGGAATGACGACTCAAAGTCGTACCCTGGGGCAGCACGGTAGCCTTGTGGATAGCACAATCGCTTCACAGCTCCAGGGTCCCAGGTTCGATTCCGGCTTGGGTCACTGTCTGTGCGGAGTCTGCACATCCTCCCCGTGTGTGCGTGGGTTTACTCCGGGTGCTCCGGTTTCCTCCCACAGTCCAAAGATGTGTAGGTTAGGTGGATTGGCCATGATAAATTGCCCTTAGTGTCCAAAATTGCCCTTAGTGTTGGGTGGGGTCACTGGGTAATGGGGATAGGGTGGAGGTGTTGACCTTGGATAGGGGGTAGGGTGCTCTTTCCAAGAGCTGGTGCAGACTCGATGGGCCGAATGGCCTCCTGCACTGTAAATTCTATGTAAAGTGTGAATCTGTGGCATTCTCTACCGCAGAGAGCGGTGGACACCTGAACAAGTTCGAGTAGCAGAATGAAGGGTTATGGAAGGTTATAATTATAATCTTTACTGTCACAAGTAGGCTGACATTAACTCTGCAATGAAGTTACTGTGAGAATCCCCCAGTCGCCACATTCCGGCGCCTGTCCGGGTCACAGAGGGAGAATTCAGAATGTCCAAATCACCCAACAGCACGTCTTTCAGGACTTGTGGGAGGAAACCGGAGCACCCGGAGGAAACCCACGCAGACACGGGGAGAACGTGCAGACTCCGCACAGACAGTGACCCAAGCCAGGGATTGACCCTGGAACCCTGGGGCTGTGAAGCAACAGTGCTAACCACTGTGCTGCCCACATGGCGATGAGGCCATGCTGAGATCTGCCATGATCATTAATGAATGGTGGACCAAGCTCGAGGGGCTGAATGGCCTTCCCCTGCTCACTGTTCCTATGTTCTTATCAGCCTGCGACCAATGGTTTACCAGCGCAGTGGCATGAACATTTACGCCACCACCTGCCGCTAATTCCGATCCCGATGACCCTGCCCCCTTACCCGTGCTCTCCACTTTCTTGCTCCTCGACCGGGGCAGGCTGGAGTCGTACTTCCGAGTCCTCTCCGGCGTGTTCAGGATCTCCGTCATGTGCTCATGCTGCCGGCTTACCTCGGGATACATACTCCGGATCACCGTGGCGATGTTCAGAGGGGAATCGGTGCATGAGGCCTGCACACATTCCTAGGAATAACGGCAGCGGAGATGCCAGGAGAGCAAAGGGGGTTACTGTCAGAGCAGCAGTGTGATGGCAACTACACTGTCCCCATCAAACAGTCCCAGGACAGGTACAGCACGGGGTTAGATACAGAGTAAAGCTCCCTCTACACTGTCCCCATCAAACACTCCCAGGACAGGTACAGCACGGGGTTAGATACAGAGGAAAGCTCCCTTTACACTGTCCCCATCAAACACTCCCAGGACAGGTACAGCACGGGCTTAGATACAGAGTAAAGCTCCCTCTACACTGTCCCCATCAAACACTCCCAGGACAGGGACAGCACGGGTTAGATACAGAGTAAAGCTCCCTCTACACTGTCCCCATCAAACACTCCCAGGACAGGAACAGCACAGGGTTAGATACAGAGTAAAGCTCCCTCTACACTATCCCCATCAAACACTCCCAGGACAGGTACAGCACGGGGTTAGATACAGAGTAAAGCTCCCTCTACACTGTCCCCTTCAAACACTCCCAGGACAGGTACAGCACGGGGTTAGATACAGAGTAAAGCTCCCTCTACACTGTCCCTATCAAACACTCCCAGGACAGGTACAGCACGGGGTTAGATACAGAGTAAAGCTCCCTCTACACTGTCCCCATCAAACATTCCCAGGACAGGTGCAGCATGGGGTTAGATACAGAGTAAAGCTCCCTCTACACTGTCCCCATCAAACACTCCCAGGACAGGTACAGCACGGGGTTAGATACAGAGTAAAGCTCCCTCTACACTGTCCCCATCAAACACTCCTAGGACAGGTACAGCACGGGGTTAGATACAGAGTAAAGCTCCCTCTACACTGTCCCCATCAAACACTCCCAGGACAGGTACAGCACGGGGTTAGATACAGAGTAAAGCTCCCTCTACACTGTCCCCATCAAACACTCCTAGGACAGGTACAGCACGGGGTTAGATACAGAGTAAAGCTCCCTCTACACTGTCCCCATCAAACACTCCCAGGACAGGTACAGCACGGGGTTAGATACAGAGTAAAGCTCCCTCTACACTGTCCCCATCAAACACTCCCAGGACAGGTACAGCACGGGGTTAGATACAGAGTAAAGCTCCCTCTACACTGTCCCCATCAAACATTCCCAGGACAGGTACAGCCCGGGGTTAGATACAGAGTAAAGCTCCCTCTACATTGTCCCCATCAAACACTCCCAGGACAGGGACAGCACGGGGTTAGATACAGAGTAAAGCTCCCTCTACACTGTCCCCATCAAACACTCCCAGGACAGGTACAGCACGGGGTTAGATACAGAGTAAAGCTCCCTCTACACTGTCCCCATCAAACACTCCCAGGACAGGTACAGCACGGGGTTAGATACAGAGTAAAGCTCCATCTACACTGTCTCCATCAAACACTCCCAGGACAGGTACAGCACGGGGTTAGATACAGAGTAAAGCTCCCTCTACACTGTCCCCATCAAACACTCCCAGGACAGGGACAGAACGGGGTTAGATACAGAGTAAAGCTCCCTCTGCACTGTCCCCATCAAACACTCCCAGGACAGGTACAGCACGGGGTTAGATACAGAGTAAAGCTCCCTCTGCACTGTCCCCATGAAACACTCCCAGGACAGGTACAGCACGGGGTTAGATACAGAGTAAAGCTCCCTCTACACTGTCCCCATCAAACACTCCCAGGACAGGTGCAGCATGGGGTTAGATACAGAGTAAAGCTCCCTCTACACTGTCCCCATCAAACACTCCCAGGACAGGTACAGCACGGGGTTAGATACAGAGTAAAGCTCCCTCTACACTGTCCCCATCAAACACTCCCAGGACAGGTACAGCACGGGGTTAGATACAGAGTAAAGCTCCCTCTACACTGTCCCCATCAAACACTCCTAGGACAGGTACAGCACGGGGTTAGATACAGAGTAAAGCTCCCTCTACACTGTCCCCATCAAACACTCCCAGGACAGGTACAGCACGGGGTTAGATACAGAGTAAAGCTCCCTCTACACTGTCCCCATCAAACACTCCTAGGACAGGTACAGCACGGGGTTAGATACAGAGTAAAGCTCCCTCTACACTGTCCCCATCAAACACTCCCAGGACAGGTACAGCACGGGGTTAGATACAGAGTAAAGCTCCCTCTACACTGTCCCCATCAAACACTCCCAGGACAGGTACAGCACGGGGTTAGATACAGAGTAAAGCTCCCTCTACACTGTCCCCATCAAACATTCCCAGGACAGGTACAGCCCGGGGTTAGATACAGAGTAAAGCTCCCTCTACATTGTCCCCATCAAACACTCCCAGGACAGGGACAGCACGGGGTTAGATACAGAGTAAAGCTCCCTCTACACTGTCCCCATCAAACACTCCCAGGACAGGTACAGCACGGGGTTAGATACAGAGTAAAGCTCCCTCTACACTGTCCCCATCAAACCCTCCCAGGACAGGTACAGCACGGGGTTAGATACAGAGTAAAGCTCCCTCTACACTGTCCCCATCAAACACTCCCAGGACAGGTACAGCACGGGGTTAGATACAGAGTAAAGCTCCCTCTACACTGTCCCCATCAAACACTCCCAGGACAGGTACAGCACGGGGTTAGATACAGAGTAAAGCTCCATCTACACTGTCCCCATCAAACACTCCCAGGACAGGTACAGCACGGGGTTAGATACAGAGTAAAGCTCCCTCTACACTGTCCCCATCAAACACTCCCAGGACAGGGACAGCACGGGGTTAGATACAGAGTAAAGCTCCCTCTGCACTGTCCCCATCAAACACTCCCAGGACAGGTACAGCACGGGGTTAGATACAGAGTAAAGCTCCCTCTGCACTGTCCCCATGAAACACTCCCAGGACAGGTACAGCACGGGGTTAGATACAGAGTAAAGCTCCCTCTGCACTGTCCCCATCAAACACTCCCAGGACAGGTACAGCACGGGGTTAGATACAGAGTAAAGCTCCCTCTACACTGTCCCCATCAAACACTCCCAGGGCAGGTACAGCACGGGGTTAGATACAGAGTAAAGCTCCCTCTACACTGTCCCCATCAAACACTCCCAGGACAGGTACAGCATGGGGTTAGATACAGAGTAAAGCTCCCTCGACACTGCCCCCATCAAACACTCCCAGGACAGGTACAGCACAGGGTTAGATACAGAGTAAAGCTCCCTCTACACTGTCCCCATCAAACACTCCCAGGACAGGTACAGCACGGGGTTAGATACAGAGTAAAGCTCCCTCTACACTGTCCCCATCAAACACTCCCAGGACAGGTACAGCACGGGGTTAGATACAGAGTAAAGCTCCCTCTACACTGTCCCCATCAAACACTGCCAGGACAGGTACAGCACGGGGTAAGATACAGAGTAAAGCTCCCTCTACACTGTCCCCATCAAACACTCCCAGGACAGGTACAGCACGGGGTTAGATACAGAGTAAAGCTCCCTCTACACTGTCCCCATCAAACACTCCCAGGACAGGTACAGCACGGGGTTAAATACAGAGTGAAGCTCCCACTACACTGTCCCCATCAAATACTCCCAGGACAGGTACAGCACGGGGTTAGATACAGAGTAAAGCTCCCTCTACACTGTCTCCATCAAACACTCCCAGGACAGGTACAGCACGGGGTTAGATACAGAGTAAAGCTCCCTCTACACTGTCCCCATCAAACACTCCCAGGACAGGTACAGCACAGGGTTAGATACAGAGTAAAGCTCCCTCTACACTGTCCCCATCAAACACTGCCAGGACAGGTACAGCACGGGATAAGATACAGAGTAAAGCTCCCTCTACACTGTCCCCATCAAACACTCCCAGGACAGGTACAGCACGGGGTTAGATACAGAGTAAAGCTCCCTCTACACTGTCCCCATGAAACACTCCCAGGACAGGTACAGCACGGGGTTAAATACAGAGTGAAGCTCCCACTACACTGTCCACATCAAATACTCCCAGGACAGGTACAGCACGGGGTTAGATACAGAGTAAAGCTCCCTCTACACTGTCTCCATCAAACACTCCCAGGACAGGTACAGCACGGGGTTAGATACAGAGTAAAGCTCCTTCGACACTGTCCCCATCAAACACTCCCAGGACTGGTACAGCAGGGGGTTAGATACAGAGTAAAGCTCCCTCTGCACTGTCCTCATCAAACACTCCCAGGACAGGTACAGCACGGGGTTAGATACAGAGTAAAGCTCTCTCTACACTGTCCCCATCAAACACTCCCAGGACAGGTACAGCACGGGTTTAGATACAGAGTAAAGCTCCCTCTACACTGTCCCCATCAAACACTCCCAGGACAGGTACAGCACGGGGTTAGATACAGAGTAAAGCTCCCTCTACACTGTCCCCATCAAACACTCCCAGGACAGGGACAGCACGGGGTTAGATACAGAGTAAAGCTCCCTCTACACTGTCCCCATCAAACACTCCCAGGACAGGTACAGCACGGGGTTAGATACAGAGTAAAGCTCTCTCTACACTGTCCCCATCAAACACTCCCAGGACAGGGACAGCACGGGGTTAGATACAGAGTAAAGCTCCCACTACACTGTCCCCATCAAATACTCCCAGGACAGGTACAGCACGGGGTTAGATACAGAGTAAAGCTCCCTCTACACTGTCTCCATCAAACACTCCCAGGACAGGTACAGCACGGGGTTAGATATAGAGTAAAGCTCCCTCTACACTCCTTGGACAGGTACAGCACAGGCTTAGGTACAGAGTAAAGCTCCCTCTACACTGTCCCCATCAAACACTCCCAGGACAGGTACAGCCCGGGGTTAGTTTTATCTTCTAAATTTATTGTATGTTCCCCCCAGTTTTGGCCTTCCCAGTTAACATTCCCCTGACCACACAGGTTCCATTCTATTTTCTCCCCTTCTCAAATTCTGTTCAGTTGTTATTTCTCTCTTCCTGTCCCTCTCTCTCTCCCTGTCCCTCTGTCTCTCTCTCTCTCTCTCTTGCTCTCTGTCCCTCTCTCTTGCTCTCTGTCCCTCTCTCGCTCTCCGTCCCACTCTCCCTCCGACAGTCTCTATGTGATGCGACCATCAATTCACGCGAAACAGTGTGGAGATGTAAACTGGCTTTAATCGACTAGAACAGTGCCTGCCTGCGACTGGTCTGCTACTGAGAGCCGCCTACAGGGCAGCTGCTCTTTATACCTCCCCTCAAGGGGCGGAGTCTGTGGCGGAGCCCACAAGTGCAGCAACATGATACATTCCAGGTAATACCTTCCAACGGTCCATAGGTGGAGCCCTCATGGGCAACAGAGTGATACAGTGACGTGCATGGTGAATGGTTACTGCAATATGTTCACCACATTCACCCCCGATTAAAAATGGAAGTCCGACAGGGATGAAGGGTTCAGCCTGTCCGGCGCCCGGTTGGTGCGCTGTGATCGCCGGAGCTCTGGTATCGCAGCTGGCCCGGGTGTCGAACCTGTCTGTGCGGGCATGGGTAGTGAAGTCGCCGGTGTGGGTACAGATGCGGACTCCGGGAGCGTGTCTTCTGGAGCTTCGTTCCTGTGGGTCGGTGAAGGGGAAATGGCAGGCGGGAGGGGTGCCATGTTGGGGCGGGGGTGCTGGTCAGCGTAGGTTGGGGGGTAGGTTGGGGTGGCGGTGGTAGGGGAACCTGTGGGCGATAGGTCCCGGAGGGAAACCGTAACCTGTCGGCCATCGGGGTGTTTGATGTATGCATACTGGGGGTTGGTGTGTAGGAGCTGGACCCTCTTGACCAGGTGGTCGGATTTATGGCTCCTGACGTGTTTGCAGAGAGGGACAGGCCCCGGTGTCTTCAGCCAGGACGGAAGCAAGGCCCCAGAGGTGGATTTCCTGGGGAAAACAAACATGCGGTCATGAGGGGTCTCGTTTGTGGCCGTGCCAAGGAGGGACCTAATAGAATGGAGCGCGTCAGGGAGGACCTCCTACCAGTGGGAGACCAGGAGTTTCCTGGACCGTAGGGCCAGGAGGACGGTCTTCCAGAACGTCGCGTTCTCCCTCTCCACCTGCCCGTTTCCCCGGGGGTTATAACTGGTAGTCCTGCTCGAGGTAATGCCTTTGCTGAGCAGGTACTGATGCAGTTCGTTGTTCATGAACGATGAGCCCCGGTTACTGTGAACATACGTGGGGAAGCCAAACAGGGTGAAGACACTATGTAGGGCTTTAATGACGGTGGCCGGGGTCACGTCGGGGCAAGGGATTGCAAAGGGGAAGCGTGAGAACTCAATGACGTTGAGGAAATTTGTATTGTGGTTGGTGTAGGGGAGGGGCCCTTTGAAATCGATACTGAGGCGCTCAAAGGGCCGGGATGCCTTTACCAGGGGGCCTTATCCGGTCGATAGAAGTGCGGCTTACACTCCACGCAGATCGGGCAGTCCCTGGTCATGGCTCTGACCTCTTCGGTGGAGTAGGGCAGGTTGCGGGCCTTGATGTAGTGGATAAGCCTGGTGACCCCCGGGTGGCAGAGGTCATCGTGGATGGCCCGGAGTGGGTCGCTGGCGCATGTGCCGCGGGCCAGGGCATCTGGGGGCTTGTTGAGCTTCCCAGGGCGATATATGTATCGTAATTATAGGTGGTGAGTTCAATCCTCCACCTCAAGATCTTATCATTCTTGATTTTGCCCTGCTGCATATTATTGAACATGAAGGCTACCGATCGTTTGTCGGTGACGTGGGTAAACCTACCAGCGAGGTAGTGCCTCCAGTGTCGCACGGTTTCCAAGGTGGCTTGGGCTTCTTTTTCGACCGAGGAGTGTCGAATTTCAGAGGCGGTGAGGGTGCGTGAAAAAAATGCTACTGGCCTGCCCGCCTGATTGAGGGTAGTGGCGAGGGCGACCTCTGATGCGTCGCTCTCCACCTGGAAGGGGACGGACTCGTCCACCGCGTGCATTGCGGCTTTGGCGATGTCCGCCTTGATGCAGCGAAGGCCTGGCGGGCCTCAGCCACCAGTGGGAAGATGGTGGCTTTGATTAGTGGGCGGGCTTTGTCCGCATAGTTGGGGACCCACTGTGCATAATAGGAAAAGAACCCGAGGCACCTTTTCAGGGCCTTGGGGAAGGGGGAGTTGCATACGGTCGGGGTCGGGTCCTAGAACCCCATTTTCCACGACGTAGCCGAGGATGGCTAGTCTGGTTGTGCGGAAAACGCATTTCTCCTTGTAAGTGAGGTTAAAGGTTTGGGCGGTTTGGAGAAATCTCTGGAGGTTGGCATCGTGGTCCTGCTGATCATGGCCGCAGATGGTGACGTTGTCCAAGTACGGAAATGTGGCCCGCAGCCCGTACTGGTCCATCATTCGGTCCATGGTTCTTTGAAAAACCGAGACCCCGTTTGTGATGCCGAAGGGGACCCAGAGGAAGTGGAAGAGGCGGCCGTCTGCCTCAAAGGCCGTGTAGTGGCGGTCCTTCGGGTGGATTGGGAGCTGGTGGTACGCAGACTTCAGATCCACCGTGGAGAAGATGCGGTAGTGCGCGATCTGATTAACCATGTCCGCTATCCAGGGAAGGGGGTACGCATCGAGGTGCGTGTACCGGTTTGTGGTTTGGCTGCAGTCTAAAGCCATCCGGTTCTTTTCCCCGGTCCTGGCGACCACCGCCTGAGCTCTCCAGGGGCTATTACTGGCCTCGATGATCCCTTCCCGCAAGAGTAGCTGGACCTCGGACCTGATAAAAGTCCTGTCCTGGATACTGTACCGCTTGCTTCTGGTGGCGATTGGCTTACAATCGGCGATGGGATTTGCGAAGAGCAGGGGGGGGGGTCGACTTTTAGTGTCACGAGGCTACATATGGTGAGTGGGGGTAGGGGCCCGCCGAATTTCAGGGTTAGGCTCCTGAGGTTGCACTGGAAGTCCAGTCCCAACAGGAGAGGAGCGCACAGGTGTGGGAGCACATTCGGCTTAAAATCGGAGAACTCGGCACCCTGTATTGCTAGGGTTGCGGTAGTGCACCCCGGGACCTGCACCAAGTGCGACCCAGAAGCGAGGGAGATGGTTTGGTGCGCCTGGAAGATTGGGAGTGAGCAGCGTCTTACCATATCTGGATGAATAAAGCTCTCCGTGCTCCCGGAGTCAAACAGGCAAGGTGTTTAGTGTCCATTTACCCGGACAGTCATAGAACATACAACATACAACATAGAACGATGCAGCGCAGTACAGGCCCTTCGGCCCACGATGTTGCACCGACATGGGAAGTCAAAAACTAAAGGCCATCTAACCTACACTGCCATTATCATCCATATGCTTATCCAATAAACTTTTAAATGCCCTCAATGTTGGCGAGTTCACTACTGTTGCAGGTAGGGCATTCCACGGCCTCACCACTCTTTGCATAAAAAACACACCTCTGACGTCTGTCCTATATCTATTACCCCTCAATTTAAGGCTATGTCCCCTCGTGCTAGCCACCTCCATCCGCGGGAGAAGGCTCTCGCTGTCCACCCTATCTAACCCTCTGATCATTTTGTATGCCTCTATTAAGTCACCTCTTAACCTTCTCTCTAACAAAAACAACCTCAAGTCCATCAGCCTTTCCTCATAAGATTTTCCCTCCATACCAGGCAACATCCTGGTAAATCTCCTCTGCACCCGTTCCAAAGCTTCCACGTCCTTCCTATAATGAGGCGACCAGAACTGTACGCAATACTCCAAACGCGGCCGTACCAGAGTTTTGTACAGCTGCAACATAACCTCATGGCTCCGGAACTCAATCCCTCTACCAATAAAGGCCATCACACCATAGGCCTTCTTCACAACCCTATCAACCTGGGTGGCAACTTTCAGGGATCTATGTACATGGACACCGAGATCCCTCTGCTCATCCACACTGCTAAGAATTTTACCATTAGCCAAATATTCCGCATTCCTGTTATTCTTTCCAAAGTGAATCACCTCACACTTCTCTACATTAAACTCCATTTGCCACCTCTCAGCCCAGCTCTGCAGCTTATCGATGTCCCTCTGTAACCGGCAACATCCTTCCACACTGTCTACAACTCCACCGACTTTAGTGTCGTCAGCAAATTTACTCACCCAACCTTCTGTGCCCTCCTCTAGGTCATTTATAAAAATGACAAACAGCAACGGCCCCAGAACAGATCCTTGTGGTACGCCACTCGTAACTGAACTCCATTCTGAACATTTGCCATCAACCACCACCCTCTGTCTTCTTTCAACTAGCCAATTTCTGATCCACATCTCTAAATCACCCTCAATCCCCAGCCTCCGTATTTTCTGCAATAGGTGACCGTGGGGAACCTTATCAAACGCTTTACTGAAATCCATATACACCACATCAACTGCTCTACCCTCGTCTACCTGTTCAGTCACCTTCTCAAAGAACTCAATAAGGTTTGTGAGGCATGACCTACCCTTCACAAAACCATGCTGACTATCCCTAATCATATTATTCCTATCTAGATGATTATAAATCGTATCTCTTATAATCCTCTCCAAGACTTTACCCACCACAGACGTGAGGCTCACCGGCCTATAGTTACCGGGGTTATCTCTACTCCCCTTCTTGAACAAAGGGACCACATTTGCTATCCTCCAGTCCTCTGGCACTATTCCTGTAGCCAATGATGACCTAAAAATCAAAGCCAAAGGCTCAGCAATCTCTTCCCTGGCTTCCCAGAGAATCCTAGGATAATGGAACTCCTGAGGTGTTTCGGTCGTGACTGGTCCAGGGTGACCGCGCCGAATTGCGGGTAGCCGGCGTGGTCAGAGGTGCTGGGGTGGTCCCAAGATGGCTGCCCCCGTCGGTCGCACATGTTGGGTGGCGTTGCAGGTGGCGGCCAATATGGCCACCCCCATGAATCGCACGTGTCGGGCGGCGTGTGCGAGGATGGCCAAGATGGCGGCCCCCGTGAGTCGCAGACGTTGTGCAGGCTTGAAGATGGCCGTCCCCACAGACAACACGAGGCCGATGACGCGTTCCGGGGGGGCGCAGCCGGCAGGCAAGCTGCTACTCTGCGGGCCTGTGAGCCTGAGGGTCGGGCCTGCGATTTTGAGGGTTTGGACCTGGCCAGGCAAACCGTCGCAAAATGTCGTTTTTTCCCCGAAGTCGCTGCAGTTCGCGTTCCGGGCCGGGCAGCGCTGCCTGGTGTGTTGGGACTGGCCACAGAAATAGCAGGGTAGCCCCCCCCCCGTGTTGGGCGGACAGCCGCACGGCACAGGCCTGGGGTATTCTTTGGGTCAGGGGTCCACGAGAGGGTCGCGTGGTCAGACGGGAACGCGTTGAGGCTTTGGAACGCTACTTCTAGAGAGGAGGCTAGCTTTACCGTCTCTCCCAGGTCCAGGGCCCTTCTCGAGTAGACGCTGTCTCACGTAGTGGGACCTGACTCCAGCCACGTAGGCGCCCCGGACAGCGAGGTCCATATGTTGAGTGGCCGTAACCAGCCTGGTAGTTGCAACTTCGCGCAAGGACTTAGAGGTCGGGTAGCTACTCCTCCAGCGATTCCGCGGTGCATTGGCGGCGAGTAGTGAGGAGATGCCGCGCGTACACCTCATTCACGGGTCTTATGTTTCGGCACTTCAGCATTGCGAGAGCGTCTGCGTAAGTGGAGGCTTCCTCGAGTTGTACAGAGATTCGATGGCTCACCCGGGCATGGAGGAGGCTCAGCTTCTGATCGTCGGAGACGGAAGTCGAGGAGGAGGCGGTGAGGTAGGTCTCGAAACATCGGAGCCAGTGCGAAAAAATCCCTTTGGCCTCCGGGGCCTGTGGGTCGAGTTCCAGTCGGTCAGGTTTGAGGGCCGATTCCATAGCGATGTTGTAGTCGATTAAATTGATGCGACCATCAATTCAGGTGAAACAGAGTGTAGATGTAAACTGTGGCTTTAATCGACTAGAACAGTGCCTGCCTGCGACTGGTCTGTTAGTGAGAGCCGCCTACAGGGCAGCTGCTCTTTATACCTCCCCTCAAGGGGCGGAGCCAGGGGCAGAGCCCACAAAGGCACCAATATGATACATCACAGGTAATACCTTACAATGGTCCATAGGTGGAGCCCTCACGGTCAACAGCCTGATACAGTGACATACATGGTGAATGGTTACTGCAACACATTCACCACACTATCACTCTCGCCTGTTGCTCTGTCTGTCTCACTCGCATGTCTATCTCTGACTGACTCTGACCGTCTGGCACTATTTCTCCCTCTTTTTCCTTCTCTCCATCTGTTAATTTATGTCTCTCTCTCGCCCTCTCTGCTTCTCTCTCAGTCCCTTTTTCACTCTGTCCCACTCCATGTCTCTCTCTGTCCATTTCTACCTAACTCTCCATCCATTACCTGCCTCTGTTTTTCTGTCTCTTGCTCTGTTTTCTCCCTCTCACGCCCCCTCCTCCCGGTTCGGTCCATCTCCATTTTTGTCTCTTTCTCTGACTTTGTCTCTTTATCTGTCTGATTCGACCATCAATTCACACGAGACGATTAGTGGAAGTGAACAGTGGTTTTAATCAGCTAGATCTGTGCCTGCCTGTGACTGCTCTGTACTGAGTGCCGCCTACAGGCTGCAGATCTATATACCACCCCCGAGGGGGCGGAGCCACAGGCGGAGCCCACAGGGGCATCAACATAATACAACACAATACAGTGGTGAATTGTAGTAGCAATACGTTCACCACACTGCCATTCTGTCTCTTTCTCTCTCTCTCTCTCTGCGTCTTACTTTCTCATTCTGTTTCTCGGTCAGTCTCGGCTTCCATTTCTTTGTCTTTTCTCACTTTCACTCTCTTTCTCCGTTCCCCTCTCCTACAGTAATTCCTACTCCACCCAGCATCCTGCCTGCTCACCACCCACCTACCCACGCACACACACGCACACCGACATGGTGACTGACCTCTCGCTGCAGTCTCTCCTGCTCTCTGTCCTGCTTTTCCTTCTGCTGCAGGATCTGGGCTCGGGTTGTGTGATACTCCAGGGCGAAGCCGCTGATAAGCTTGCAGAACTTGCCGACGGTCATCTTGCGGATGCAGGAGCTCGGATAGCCGAAGTATAGGAGGAAGGAATGGAACCTGCAAGGGGAAAATCGCGTGAATGGCCACCCACCTTAATCGACTCTCCGAGGTTTCGCCCAGGGTGGATGGACCCGGGGTCAAAACCAGCCTGCAGCCTGTCCGCATATTGAAAATTGCTTTGTGCGTTCTGTCAACATGTACCAGCAGAGGGAGTCTGCTCGGAAGAAATAACATGCTCCAAGTTCAATTGCTCATTCATAGATTTCATAGAATTTACAGTGCAGAAGGAGGCCATTTGGCCCATCGAGTCTGTACCAGCTCCTGGAAAGAGCACCCCACCGAAGGTTAACACCTCCACCCTATCCCCATAACCCAGTAACCCCACCCAACACTAACGCCAATTTTGGACACTAAGGGCAATTTGTCGCGGCCAATCCACCTAACCTGCACATCTTTGGACTGTGGGAGGAAACCGGAGCACCCGGAGGAAACCCACGCAGACACGGGGAGGATGTGCAGACTCCGCACAGACAGTGACCCAAGCCGGAATCGAACCTGGGACCCTGGAGCTGTGAAGCGATTGTGCTATCCACAATGCTACCGTGCTTTGTTCCGATTTTAAATGGCTGAACAAATAAGGATGAACATATGAATTCTGAGCAGCAGTTGACCACTCAGTCCCTAAAGCCTGCTCCACTGTTCGATAAGATCACGGCTGATCTGATAAGCTTTCCTAATTACTTGCTCTACCAGCGTGCTAACATTTTGTGATTCATGCACGAGGACACCCAGATCTATCGTCACCTCAGAGCTCTGCAATCTCTCACCATTTCGATAACAAGCTTTTTTTTAAATTCTTCCTGCCAAAATGGATAATTTCACTTTGCCCTTCAATGTCCCTTCGTAGCCTCCTTATGTCCTCTTCATAATTTACTTTCAAACCTATCTTTGTGCCACCAGCATGTTTCCGTACCAAGAATTTGAAATGAAATGAAAATCGCTTATTGTCACGAGTAGGCTTCAAATGAAGTTACTGTGAAAAGCCCCTAGTCGCCACATTCCGGCGCCTGTTCGGGGAGGCTGGTACAATCGGTAGTTAAATGAATGTCTTCTTTCTTGGGGGTTGGGGATGGGGCGTTGGGAAGGGAGAAACAGAACGGGGACTTCATCAGATTCCCACCTGGTGCAGCTGATTGTTCGCAATCGGGCAGAGCACAGACCGCACTCAAACCAGTCCACTCCCAAACAAATTGGAAAGCACTTGTTGAACAGTCCCGAGTGCGCTCATAGCTACGCCAACAACCAATTTAAAATCATCGGTGGAGCTCACGGCATGGTTCATTCACAGCTATAACCTCTTGGTCGTGAGCTCAGGAGGCAATTATGGTAGAGGGAGGAGGCCGTTCAGCCCATCTTTGCTCAGCTTACAGGTTCGTACTAACGTCAGGTTACTTCAACAATAAAACAAAAACAGAAAATACTGGACAATCGCAGCAGGTCTGACAACATCTGTGGGGAGAGAAGGGAGCTAACGTTTCGAGTCTGGATGACTCTTTGTCAAAGCTTTCAACAACTAAACATAAGCTGACATTCCCAGTGCCAGTAATAATAATAATAATCTTTATTGTCACAAGTAGGCTTACATTAACACTGCAATGAGGTTACTGTAAAAATCCCCTAGTCACCACACTCCGGCGCCTGTTCGGGTACACTGAGGGAGAATTCAGAATGTCCAAATTAACAGCACGTCTTTCGGGACCTGTGGGAGGAAACCGGAGCACCAGGAGGGAACCCACGCAGACATGGGGAGAACGTGCAGACTCCGCACAGACAGTGGCCCAAGCTGGGAATCGATCCTGGACCATGGACTTGTGAAGCAACTGTGCTACCCACTGTTGTACCGTGCCGCTCAGGGATGCCTTCCTACCCCAGCCTCAGTCATGTCTTTACAAGATATCCAACTGCGGCTCCTCTGATCAGGTACATGGAAATAGCCCACAGACAATATCTGACAGAGGGTGGGTTTCCCCCAGTGACCTGGGGCAATATTTATCCCTCAACACCAACATCGCTAAAAGCCTGGCGATCTGGTCATTGATGATCACATTGGGAGCTTAGGGGCAGCAGGGTAGCATGGTGGTTAGCATAAATGCTTCACAGCTCCAGGGTCCCAGGTTCGATTCCCGGCTGGGTCACTGTCTGTGCGGAGTCTGCACGTCCTCCCCGTGTGTGCGTGGGTTTCCTCCGGGTGCTCCGGTTTCCTCCCACAGTCCAAAGATGTGCGGGTTAGGTGGATTGGTCATGCTAAATTGCCCGTAGTGTCCTAATAAATGTAAGGTTAAGGGGGGGGGGGGTTGTTGGGTTACGGGTATAGGGTGGGTTTGAGTAGGGTGATCATGGCTCGGCACAACATTGAGGGCCGAAGGGCCTGTTCTGTGCTGTACTGTTCTATGTTCTATGTTCTTACTGTGCGTAAAATGACTTCTTAAAAATGTCGTTCATCGGATGTGGGCGTCGCTGGCTGGGCCCAGCATTTATTGCCCATCCCTAATTGAGAAGGTGGTGGGTGAACTGCCGTGGGCAGCGTGGGCAGCGGATGTGGCTCTGCCGTGATTCCAAGGGACGAATGATTTTGAAAGAGCCAGCTCTTGACACACATACACACACGGTCGAAGGCACGCTTCTGAATCAGCGAGCTCCAGTCCTGGGGTCACCCCAGAGACCCGAGATCCCGTAAATCCAGATCCGACAATCCCGGCGCCAATACAGAGGGGGCATCGTACCATCGGAGGTGCTGTCTTTCAGATGTTAGACCTGAGATTCCACCCCCCCCCCCCCCCCCACCCCAACTATCCTTCCACCTGGTGCCCAGATTGTAGTGATGTGCTTCACTGTAAATACACAAGGGGTTAATGTAAATACACTACAGCTAAGTAAACACTAGAGGGAGCACCAGAGACATCATGACGTGCAGACATAGGACACGACCAATGGGCAGTCCCAGAGGTGACACTACCACAAGGGGGCATTACACAACCCATATATAAGGGCAGGGCCCACATGCTCTGTCTCTTTCCACAGGCGACACTTAGTAGGACAGGGGCAGATCAGAAGCATCACACCCACCACGTGGCTTAGAGCAGACTGGTTAGTTAGACTGAGTTACTGTAGCAAGATTAGCAGGAGAGTCGAACTCAAGTAGGAGAATTGTTAACTGTTCAATAAATGTGTTAAACCTACCTCCGAGTCTGAACCTTCCTTTGTCAGAGCATACATCAAGGAAGCAGCTTATGCTACATGAAGAAGCATAACACAACACAGATCTATTCCTTAACCAGTACCACCAGATATAGATGACCTATTCATCAGCTAGTTAGCTATTTTGGGGATCTCACTGTGCAGATAATTGTAAAGGGAATTGAATACAAAAGTGGGGAGGTTATGCTTCAGTTATACAGGACATTGGTGAGACCACATCTGGAGTACTGTGTACAGTATTGATCTCATTATTTAAGTAATGATGTCCAGTGGTTAGCACTGTTGCTTCACAGCGCTAGAGTCCCAGGTTCGATTCCTGTCTTGGGTCACTGTCTGTGTGGAGTCAGCAAGTTCTCCCCCGTGTCTGTGTGGGTTTCCTCCGGGTGCTCCGGTTTCCTTCCACAAGTCCCGAAAGACGTCCTGTTGGGTGAATTGGACATTCTGAATTCTCACTCTGTGAACCCGGACAGGCGCCGGAATGTGGCGACTGGGGGATTCTCACAGTAACTTCATTGCAGTGTTAATGTAAAACTACTTGTGACACTGATAAAGATTGTTATAAGACTCAGAGGCGACTTGATTGAAACATACCAGATCCTGAGGGGGGGCGGTCTTGGACAGGAGTGGATGTGGAGAGGAGGTTTCCTCTTGTAGAAGAAACACTTAAAAAATAAGGGGCCTCCTATTTAATAGGGAGATGAGAATTATTTTCTATCAGGAAGGCGAATTTTCTAACCTTTGTCCCTCAAAAGGCGGTGGAAGCAGAGTCTCTGAATATTTTTACGGTACAGATATTCTTGGTAAGCAAGGAGGGGGTGAAAGGTTATCGGGGGGGGGGGGTAGACAGGAATGTGGGAATTGAGTTACAATCATATCAGCCGTGATCTTGTTAAATGGCGGAGCAGGCTCGGCGGCTGCAGAATTCCTGACATTCCAACACTTCGATTAAAAACAGCTTCATGGACTGCGAGGTGCTTCGGAATGCCTCGCGGTGGGAGCGGGAGGCTCTGCATCCGGTAGTAAGCGTTGCCGATGATTTTCGGCAAGCCAAACGCCGGAGCGCCAAATTGCAGACCCTCGCAACAGTTTATGCTGGACGGGGAAAGAGGGGCGCTGATTGTCAGCGAAGGGCAGAGTGCGATCCCTACACAGCCCAGCCGGCGATTCCAGCGGCCAAAAGAAAAATATCTTCCGTTAGACGTGGTACCGTGATCGGGCAGCTCACCTGCCGAACAATCCCGAGTGTGCCGGTAGCTAAACTAACAATTGATTTGAGGCAGTCAGTCGCACCCATGAGTCGGCCCCTTTTGTGCCCGCTGGGAACGACAAGACATCGCTGCGCAGTAGCCCGTCCACTGTGAGCAAAAGGAATTTATTCACGCCTCGCGCTGTTTTTTCCCGTATGGGCCAGGTAGCTCGAGGAGCCTGTAATTCCCAGACGTTTTCTCCATGGCAATGACTCGACAAATCAGGGTTGACCTGATCAGGGCCCCCTTTCCTCCTGAAGTATAAATTGTTGTGAGAGATGTCATATTTGACACCCATGCCTTTGTCCTGAGGACATGTTTCGGCAGCGCGTCTCAAATTTCAGCGCTATCCAAATTCTGACTCGCGTACATCCACACGTAGGAAATAGGAGCAGGAGTCGGCCATTCAGCCCCTCGAGCCTGCTCCGCCATTGTTAAGATTGCGGTTGATCTGCTTGTGTTTCAAGTTCCACGTTCCCATCAACCCTCCGATAACCTTTGACTCCCTTTGCCCAACGAGAATCTAACCACCCCGCCTTAAAAATATTCAAAGACCACACCACCCCCACCCACCTCTTCCAGCCCCTTCTGAACACCAGTGGAAACAAATCCAATCTGTCTAACCTCTCCTCGTCAGACGACCCGCTCATTACAGGTATCTATGTAGTGAAATCCTCCTCTGAACCGCCTCCCAATTTCTCTCCTCGCTGTGAGATCCCGTTTGATGACGTGGGATTATTGTGGCTAATTCTATGACACCTAAGCAACACTAACCGCCCCACCCCCCACCCCCACCATTCCGCAAATCTCAATATAAGAAATTGGGGTTGAAAACTCAAGACACGAAATTGGTCCAGAATCTTTGCCACATCAAGTAGGCCTCAACCGGTGAGATTGAGGGCCTCCGAGGTCCAAACATCACAAAAGGGAACCAGAAAGGGGAATGGTTCTTGAGTCAGCCCTACCTGTTCCGTATCCGCCTCTGGACCGCCTTCAAGATGATGATGCGCTGTGCGCACTCCTTCAGGAAGGCGGGCAACTTGCTTTTGAAGACCGGGCTGCTGTCCCTCTTGGCGATGGCCTTCAGGTGATCCCACGCTGCCTTGCAGTTGTGCTCCAGCCGCGCCAGGTCCGTCTGGAGCTGGGCGAAGTCAACCTGACGGGGCGGAGAGGGCAAAGGTTAGCCTCCGGCCTGCTCTTGTGGCCACAGGATTGAGCAATGATGTCGTTGAATGTCAAGGGACGATTGTTAGATTCTCTCTTGTTGGCGATGGTCAGAGGATTAAAATATCTTGAACATCACACAAGGCGGGCACTGGTGTGGCGCGAGTGTTAGTTACGTGCGTGTCATGTGTTCTTGTGACATGGGGGTAGAGGGATAGGGAGGGAGAGGTAGAAGAGAAGACCCCGGCTGGGGTGTCTCAGCGTGTGCCCTGCCAATGGGTGGGCTGGAGAGATGGAGGGAGGAGAGATGGAGAAAGCATGTGAGAGGGGCAGCATGTATCTCTGCACAGTCTTACATATATTGTATATATTCTCACAGGATGTGTCGCTGGCAACGCTCCAGCAATTGATGCCCATTCTTATTGTCCCTTGGTCACCTCAGAGAGGGGCAGTTAAGAGTCAGCCTCATTGCTGTTGGGGGGGGGGGGGGCGGGGGTCGAAGGGCCTGGAGTCACATGTAGGCCAGACCGGGTAAGGGTGGTAGATTTCCCTGACATGCGTGAACCAGATGGGTTTCTAACAGCAATCGATAGTTGCCATGGTCACCAGTACTCCTATTTTGAGTAAAACATATAAGCAATTAAACTAAATTGAATAAACCAAGGAACATGGTTTCCTTAATTTGCTCTGTTTTAATTACCTTTGCTCAAGGGTCGCCAGGTATCTTTCTGATACCACCACAGGGTTCAAAACCGAATACTGATCAATGACTCGATACACCAGTTAGTAAGTTCGAAATCAATGCTCATTTATTTACACACAGTCAATTATATTCATGCACAAAACTCTACCAACTAAACTATCACTACTACTAAAGCCAATACTTAGCTTCGGGCACCCACTCAGTCAGAGGAACAATGGCCGTTGTCCGGTTCTGATACTGCTGGCTTCGAACTGGTATAGAATAGTAGCTAGGAACGCCTATCTCGTAGCGTGCGTTGACCTTATACTTACTTGGCTGGGGATTGGCGGGCCTCTCGTCGCTGAGAGCCAAATGCCAAGGTGAAGATGAAGAGTTCTTAAGAGAGTGCTCTGACCTTGGGGACTCTGTTTTATACCCCAAGGGGTTTCGCGCCCTTCTGGGAGGACCCTGGACTCGGCCCCAATTAATTGGACCACGTCCCAATCGTTTGTATCGATTCTCTCCAATAACGGGGTCGTGCCTCGATCGCTGGGCGTGCCCTAGGTAACCGTTGGTCTGCCTTTGTTTTAGTCTCCACTGGCGCCGGGGAGTCTGTCCTGGTACCGATTGTTTAAATGTTTCTCTTTTGTCCCCGGAGATAGCTCATTATTATGCTAATGGCTTGTAGTATCAGTTCTGTCTGGGAGCTGCAAGTTGCAATCCACAGGCAAACCTTGCACCTGCTTGTTTTCCTAGAACTGTCCAAATTTTCCCTGTACTCTTTGTGAATGTCCATTTTGGAATCGGGACGTGGCCACCCCAGGTGGCTACACCTTAAAGGGAGGCTACTTTAAACAGAGAAAAAAAAAATCACAAATGAAAGTGAAAACTTTCAGGATGTGTCAGGATCGGTCGTGGACCAGAAACTTTGGAGAAAACATTTTTTTAAAAAACAGAAGGAGAACATCTTTGATTTGGTTTGGACGTCGTCCGTGGTCATCTTAACTGGAGTCCACATAGTGACCTGAGGTTGACTCGGTGTCTGGTTCTAAACTGAAGTTACCTCTTTCCCCAAATTGGTTTGGTCAGTGTCCGGTTCTTGGGAAGGTCCAGGTCATCTCTCGGCACAGCTGGATTTGGCCTCTCTGGTGGTTCAGCCACTGGTTTCTTGGTTCTTGTCGCCGGAAGCTGACCCGCGTGTCTCCTCCGTGTCATACAGCCTCGGGTCTGTATGGTGTGAGGGGTCCTGTCCTGTCTGTGCTAAAATGGCGGCAGGTATCTGGTTTTTACTTCTGGTGCAGTTCCTTGCCAGAGCATCTTGACCCTGGAGAAAGGCACACCATTTCGCCTCCTTCTCCCGCCGTATGACCTGATCCTGCTACTTTCTCTTGCCAATTGTGTCTCGGGTGGTTTTAGCACATCGAATACAGTGACATTTAGCCAGACCGGAGAAACGTGGGTCGTGGAGTGTGCTGTATTCCTGGACGTGAGCAGGAATTGACTCAAGTGTTTAAGACAGTGAACCTTGCTCTCGGGGGTTACCTTCAACAGATGTTGGGGCAGCACGTTAGCACAGTGGTTAGCACAAATGCTTCACAGCTCCAGGGTCCCAGGTTCGATTCCCGGCTTGGGTCACTGTCTGTGCGGAGTCTGCACGTCCTCCCCGTGTGTGCGTGGGTTTCCTCCGGGTGCTCCGGTTTCCTCCCACAGTCCAAAGATGTGCAGGTTAGGTGGATTGGCCGCGACAAATTGCCCTTAGTGTCCAAAATTGTGTTGGGTGGGGTTACGGGTTATGGGGATAGGGTGGAGGTGTTGACCTTGGGTAGGGTGCTCTTTCCAAGAGCCGGTGCAGACTCGATGGGCCGAATGGCCTCCTTCTGCACTGTAAATTCTATCATTCTATCTATCATTCTATGTTGCATCGTCGGTACAAAACGTCCCTCCAGCCCATTCGTGGCAGGGCGAGGCGGAGTGGATTGGATCGGATATGTCCAGTTCCGTTCTCTTGCAGAATGAACCGCGACCCATTTTCGCTCCCGGGTTGTTCAGGCTAACCGAATCTGCTGAAGGTTTCACCCAAACTCTCAATTGGGTTCCCCGCTTGACCTTTGTCCTCGCGATGGCAACTTCAGGCCATTTCGAGTGAGCCACGGCTAGAATGAGAAGCATGCGCCCCTCCAACGGCCCTGGTGTGATCAACATGCACCCATTGCCAGGCCTCTTCTGGGGAGAACGAGGCTAACGCCAACAGTTTCCGCGCAAGACGGACTCATTCCCGCCTTCTCCTTGATTTCAGCATCCAGCCCCGGCCATCAAAAATAGCTCCTGGCTATCTCCTTACAATATCCTTACAGATTCAATGCACGGTTCCTTAGTAGTGGTGGAACGATGACTCTCAGTTCCTCAGAGGAGACAGCCTCCTGGTCCAGACAATTCAAGTCTTCCAGTGGAATATGGCTTTAACGCACCGTTTGCTCCTGTAGTCTTTCCTCGAAGCATCATGTCCATGACCTCTGACACACTGGATCACTCCTTAACTTGTTGTGCAAGAGCAAGGGCAGATCTGCCGTCTGTCCATCTCACTGCATCAACACAGCCCCTCAACAGAACCAGTCCCCCCCCCCCCCCCCCCCCCCCTATAGAATTTCAACACTATCTTCACTGGTCGCAGAGCAATATGTAGGAGCTTTCCTTGATAAACAGTTTCTGATACCAGCAAGATGGCTTCCCCAGTGTCCACCACCATCTCCACCTTCTCACTGTCCAATGATGGGGTGACCCAGTAACGGTTCGTTACACCAGCTGGTACCTTTAATGACAGTTCACCGTTGGACTTTGTACCACGTGGGCGCTTTTACCTTTCTCCATTTTCCCATTTGGTTGATTAGGCTCATGCTGTCTTTGCACCAGCAAACTGCTGTTGGGTGCCCAGTGTTTGTGCACCTATGGCAGGTGCGAGACATGTGTTGACGTTTGGCTTTCGGCCGACACCTTGCGAATCCTCGTGCTCAAACTGAGCTTCTTTGGCCGCTAATTCCATGGATACAGCAACTTCCAAAGCTTTCTTTAAGGTCAGGAAGCTTTCGGTTCACAGCCGCTTTTGAATAGCTTCGCTCCTGAAACCGCAGACTACTCTATCTCTGATGGTGTCGTTAGACACATCCCCGAATTCGCAGTGTTCGGCCAGTCTCATCAGGGTAGCTACAACCTGTGCAGTTGATTCACCTTCTTCTTGGTTGCGTTTATGAAACCTAAACCTTTCTTTGATGATTAGGGGTTTCAGTGAATAGTGGGCCCTGCAAAATTTGCACTATTTCACCGTAGGTTTTCGTGCCTGGCTTTTCCGGCTGTACCAGATTCCTCAGGAGGTTAAATGCCTCACTTCCCTTCTCCCCACAAAGAGGCACACCCTGACCTCAGTCCGTTTCCGTCTTGTGTTTTACAACCCTTCCCAGTTTTAATGTGGTGGGTTTAAGATCAAGTTCTGGGCGGCACGGTAGCACAAGTGGATAGCACTGTGGCTTCACAGCCCCAGGGTCCCAGGTTCAATTCCCCCCTGGGTCACTGTCTGTGCAGAGTCTGCACGTTCACCCCGTGTCTGCGTGGGTTTCCTGCGGGTGCTCCGGTTTCCTCCTACAGTCCAAAGACGTGCAGGTTAGGTAGATTGGCCATGATAAATTACCCTTAGTGACCAAAAAGGTTGGGAGGGGTTATTGGGTTACTGGGATAGGGTGGAAGTGAGGGTTTAAGTGGGCCGGTACAGATACAATGGGCCGAATGGTCTCCTTCTCCACTGTATGTTCTATGTTCTGGAGTACACCTGGAGTATTGTGTTCAGTTTTGGTCTCCTTACTTGAGAAAGGACATACTGGCACTGGAGGGTGTGCAGAGGAGATTCACTAGGTTAATCCCAGAGCTGAAGGGGTTGGATTACGAGGAGAGGTTGAGTAGACTGGGACTGTACTCGTTAGAATTTAGAAGGATGAGGGGGGATCTTATAGAAACATTTAAAATTATGAAGGGAATAGATAGGATAGATGCGGGCAGGTTGTTTCCACTGGCGGGTGAAAGCAGAACTAGGGGACATAGCCTCAAAATAAGGGGAAGTAGATTTAGGACTGAGTTTAGGAGGAACTTCTTCACCCAAAGGATTGTGAATATATGGAATTCCTTGCCCAGTGAAGCAGTTGAGGCTCCTTCATTAAATGTTTTTAAGGTAAAGATAGATAGTGTTTGTGAAAGGCCGGAAAGTGGAGCTGAGTCCACAAAAGATCAGCCAGGCTTCACCTGACCGATCCCTTCATGTGCCCCCCCTCACCCCCCCCCCCCCCCACCCCCACCCCCCTCCCCACCATCCACTGCAAGGCTACTAGTGAGAGAACACTGAAAATACCATGAATACACAAGATGCATGAGAGGCCGGAATTGGAGGAGCGCGGAAATCTCGCTGGGATGTGGGGCTGGTGATGAAAGTTTTGAATCAGAGGCACTCCTTAGATAGGGGGACAGACAGGCAGGGAGAGAGAAGGCGAAAGAGAGTGTAGGAGGTCAAGACAGTGAGAGAGGGAGAGAGGGCAGCGAGAAAAAAGTGCAAGGGGTGGAGGCAGAGAGAGAGGGGGAAGAGACAAAGCGGGAGACAGAGAGAGAAAGCAACACCGAGAGAGAGAGAGAGAGAGAGAGAGAGAGAGGAGGGAGAGAGAAAGAGAGAGAGAGAGAGAGACAGAGGGGGTAGAGAGAGAGTGAGAAAGAGAGAGAGACATACAGAGAGTCAGAGAAAGAGAGAGAGACAGATACAGCGAGAAACAAAGAGACAGAGAAAGAAAGAGACACTGTCATGGCAGTGTCCCTTTCGGAAATGTTTTTGTCTTCTCACATGGCTTCCGTGATGTCATTGTGTGGGTGGAGTTGGGCTGTGGCTCTGAGTTTTACTTTCACTTTGAGTTTGGACTGGTTTGAACTGCACAGGTTGAAAGAAATGTCTCTCTATTTTCATTTTGAAAGTTGTTTCCAGACTGCTTGACAACATAAAAGAGATCATTGTTTTCTGGAAGGAATTCAAGCCTGAAAAGGGGAACAGAGTATCACTAACAAGTCTTATCCCAGTAAGAGTGCCGCATGCTGGGCCACACCTTTAAAAGGGGTTTCTGGGTTTACTTGGATTTTGTTATTGAATTGGAACAGTTAAGGGGGAATTCATTAAGGGTTATATATAGATTACTGTAGCTGTGTGGGGTATTTATGTTTGTAGTTGATAAAAATGTTAACTAAATTCGTAGAATAAAGCTGGTTTTGATTAAAAGTGCTTGAGGCCTCTGTTGAATAACACCAGAGAGGCAGGCCCTTGTGCCCATCAGAACCAAAATCTATAAACAGTTGTAGGTCAGGTGATCTCCATAATATACTTTGGAGTTTTCTAAACCCTGGCCCATAACAGCAGTGACAGAAAGAGAGAGAAACTGACACCGAGAGAAAGAGACAGGGAGAGAGAGTGAGACAGAGTCAGAGTCATAGAGTCGTACAGCACGGAAAGAGGCCCTTCGGCCCATCGTGCCTGCACTGACCACCAAGCACCTATCTATTCTACCCCTATTTCCCAGCACTTGGCCCGTAGCCCTTGTACGCTGCGGCGTTTCCAGTACTCACCAAGACCCCTCTGTAATGTTGTGAGGGTTCCCGTCTCCACCGCCCTTTCAGGCAGTGCGTTCCAGATTCCCACCATCCCTCTGGGTGAAAAGGGTTTTCCTTAAATCCCCTCCGAATCTTCTGACCCTTACCTGAAATTGATGCCCTGCTCCCCGTTTATCGACTTCCCCACGAAGGGGGGAAACGTTCCTTCATTTCTACCCTTTCTCTGTCCCTCATAAATTTGTGCACCCTCGATCAGATCCCCCCTCAGCCTTCTCCGCTCCAGGGAAAACACCTCCAGCCCTATCCAGACTCTCTTCATCGCTGAAACTCTCCAGCCCAGACAACATCCTGGTGAATCTCCTCTGCAGCCCCTCGAGAGCAATCACAGGGGCTGGTTTAGCTCACTGGGCTGAATCGCTGGCTTTTAAAGCAGACCAAGGCAGGCCAGCAGCACGGTTCGATTCCCGTACCAGCCTCCCCGGACAGGCGCCGGAATGTGGCGACTAGGGGCTTTTCACAGTAACTTCATTTGAAGCCTACTCGTGACAATAAGCCATTTTCATCTCATTTTCATTTCACATCCTTCCTATAATGAGGTGACCAGAGAGAAAAGGGACACAGAAAGAAAGGACAAAGAGAGAGAAAGAGACGGAGAGAGAGAGATGGAGAGAGAGTGTGTGTGGGAGGCTGATGTGCCATCATCGAACACGAGACGAGCAGTGAACGTAACTGAGGCTTTAATAAACTAAACAGAAAGCCTCCTGGCCTCGGATCCCGAACTGGATCAGACGCGGAGATCAGCCATCTTTATACCGGGCCCGAGGGGAGGCGGAGCCAGGAGGCAGTGATTTACCACATTACATATAATACAGTGGCCATTTACCACAATACAGATATTATTTACTACAGTGATTCGGGGCCAGCAGGGTCAAGCCCCGGCATGTAGCAATACAACAGGAAACTACAATACAGTGGTTTACCACAGAGGCCAAGACAGTGAGAGGGATAGAGAGAAAGACAGGCAGTGAGAAAAAAAGAGATGGGGAGGCAGGGAGACAGATGCAGAGAGAAAGAGAGAGAGAGAGAGAGAGAGAGAAAGAGGCAGAGAGGGAGACACGACAGAGAGAAATGACAGAGGGAGAGGGGGCGGGGCAGAGAGAGAGACAGAGAAAGAGGGAGACAGTGAGAAAGTGACACCAAATGTAAGAGACAGAGAGGAAGAGAGACACAGAGAGGCAAAGCGAGAAAGAGAGAGAGAGAGAGAAAGCGACAGAGAAAGGCAGACAAAAAGGAGATTGAGAGTGAGAGAAGGAGGCAGGGAGAGGAGACAGAGAGAGAAGGAGATTGAGAGAGAGAGGGAAGAACTAGAGACAGAGAGAGAGAAAGACAGAGCGAGCGAAACAGACAGAAAAAGAGAGCGAGAAGCAGATACAGAGAGGGAGGCAGAGAGAAAGAATCACAGAGAGGCAAAGCGAGAAAGTGAGAGAAGGAGGTAGGGTGAGAAGGAGACAGAGAAAGAGAGGGAAGAGGCTCAATGAGAGAGCAATATCATTTGAACGGCAGTACATGATCTGAACCAAAACAGCAATGGAGAGAAATAATGGGTAGCAAGTGGCCGCAGGGGAGGCAGAGAGAGAAGGGTTACCTTGGCAGAGAGAGTGATGGCAGTGATTTCCGAGCACAAGTCAGTGGTGTCGGGGAAGTTCTGGTGGATGATCGAGCAGGCGTGGTACAGCAAAGGTTGCTTGTGGACAGTGTCTTTCACCCCAGGCACTTTCTCCAGGTAGCTCAGCTCAAAGCCCTTCGCCTGAGGCACAGAAGTGGGGGGACGAAAAGTGACACTTGCATTTACACAGCATCTCTTAAAACACCAGAGGACATCCCAAAGCACATGCTGTCGATTGGCCAGGACGTAAGGGAGAACTCCTCAGTCCTTGCTCGGAAGAGGGCGGAGGGTATTCTGGGCCTCCCCACCAGCACGACCTTCGAAGCACGCCAAACGTGACAACCCACCACACACAATCCCTGTCCTCACCACCAACACCCACCTGGGACACACCCACTCACAAGGTGTCCAGGCACAGAATCACAGGATCTTCAGATCGAACCGCACAGGCAGGTGGAAACAGTGTAGAGGCAGCTTTACTCTGTATCTAACCCCGTGCTGTACCTGGCCTGGGAGTGTTTGATGGGGACAGTGTAGAGGGAGCTTTACTCTGTATCTAACCCCGTGCTGTACCTGTCCTGGGAGTGTTTGATGGGGACAGTGTAGAGGGAGCTTTACTCTGTATCTAACCCCGTGCTGTACCTGTCCTGGGAGTGTTTGATGGGGACAGTGTAGAGGGAGCTTTACTCTGTATCTAACCCCGTGCTGTACCTGTCCTGGGAGTGTTTGATGGGGACAGTATAGAGGGAGCTTTACTCTGTATCTAACCCCATGCTGTACCTGTCCTGGGAGTGTTTGATGGGGACAGTGTAGAGGGAGCTTTACTCTGTATCTAACCCCGTGCTGTACCTGTCCTGGGAGTGTTTGATGGGGACAGTGTAGAGGGAGCTTTACTCTGTATCTAACCCCGTGCTGTACCTGTCCTGGGAGTGTTTGATGGAAACAGTGTAGAGGGAGCTTTACTCTGTATCTAACCCCGTGCTGTACCTGTCCTGGGAGTGTTTGACGGGGACAGTGTAGAGGGAGCTTTACTCTGTATCTAACCCCGTGCTGTACCTGTCCTGGGAGTATTTGATGGGGACAGTGTAGAGGGAGCTTTACTCTGTATCTAACCCCGTGCTGTACCTGTCCTGGGAGTGTTTGATGGGGACAGTGTAGAGGGAGCTTTACTCTGTATCTAACCCCGTGCTGTACCTGTCCTGGCAGTGTTTGATGGGGACAGTGTAGAGGGAGCTTTACTCTGTATCTAACCCCGTGCTGTCCCTGTCCTGGGAGTATTTGATGGGGACAGTGTAGAGGGAGCTTTACTCTGTATCTAACCCCGTGCTGTACCTGTCCTGGGAGTGTTTGATGGGGACAGTGTAGAGGGAGCTTTACTCTGTATCTAACCCCGTGTTGTACCTGTCCTGGGAGTGTTTGATGAGGCCAGTGTAGAGGGAGCTTTACTCTGTATCTAACCCCGTGCTGTACCTGTCCTGGGAGTGTTTGATGTGAGACAGTGTAGAGGGAGCTTTACTCTGTACCTAACCCTGTGCTGTACCTGTCCTGGGAGTGTTTGATGGGGACAGTGTAGAGGGAGATTTACGCTGTATCTAACCCCATGTTGTACCTGTCCTGGGAGTGTTTGATGGGGACAGTGTAGAGGGAGCTTTACTCTGTATCTAACCCCGTGCTGTACCTGTCCTGGGTGTGTTTGATGGGGGACAGTGTAGAGGGAGCTTTACTCTGTATCTAACCCTGTGCTGTCCCTGTCCTGGGAGTGTTTGATGGGGACAGTGTAGAGGGAGCTTTACTCTGTAACTAACCCCGTGCTGTACCTGTCCTGCGAATGTTTGATGGGGACAGTGTAGAGGGAGCTTTACTCTGTATCTAACCCCGTGTTGTACCTGTCCTGGGAGTGTTTGATGAGGCCAGTGTAGAGGGAGCTTTACTCTGTATCTAACCCCGTGCTGTACCTGTCCTGGGAGTGTTTGATGTGAGACAGTGTAGAGGGAGCTTTACTCTGTACCTAACCCTGTGCTGTACCTGTCCTGGGAGTGTTTGATGGGGACAGTGTAGAGGGAGATTTACGCTGTATCTAACCCCATGTTGTACCTGTCCTGGGAGTGTTTGATGGGGACAGTGTAGAGGGAGCTTTACTCTGTATCTAACCCCGTGCTGTACCTGTCCTGGGTGTGTTTGATGGGGGACAGTGTAGAGGGAGCTTTACTCTGTATCTAACCCTGTGCTGTCCCTGTCCTGGGAGTGTTTGATGGGGACAGTGTAGAGGGAGCTTTACTCTGTAACTAACCCCGTGCTGTACCTGTCCTGCGAATGTTTGATGGGGACAGTGTAGAGGGAGCTTTACTCTGTATCTAACCCCGTGTTGTACCTGTCCTGGGAGTGTTTGATGAGGCCAGTGTAGAGGGAGCTTTACTCTGTATCTAACCCCGTGCTGTACCTGTCCTGGGAGTGTTTGATGTGAGACAGTGTAGAGGGAGCTTTACTCTGTACCTAACCCTGTGCTGTACCTGTCCTGGGAGTGTTTGATGGGGACAGTGTAGAGGGAGCTTTACTCTGTATCTAACCCCGTGCTGTACCTGTCCTGGGTGTGTTTGATGGGGGACAGTGTAGAGGGAGCTTTACTCTGTATCTAACCCTGTGCTGTCCCTGTCCTGGGAGTGTTTGATGGGGACAGTGTAGAGGGAGCTTTACTCTGTACCTAACCCCATGCTGTCCCTGTCCTGGGAGTGTTTGATGGGGACAGTGTAGAGGGAGCTTTACTCTGTAACTAACCCCGTGCTGTACCTGTCCTGCGAATGTTTGATGGGGACAGTGTAGAGGGAGCTTTACTCTGTATCTAACCCCGTGCTGTACCTGTCCTGGGAGTGTTTGATGGGGACAGTTTAGTGGGAACTTTACTCTGAATCTAACACCGTGCTGTACCTGTCCTGCGAATGTTTGATGGGGACAGTGAAGAGGGAGCTTTACTCTGTATCTAGCCCCGTGCTGTACCTGTCCTGGGAGTGTTTGATGGGGTCAGTGTAGAGGGAGTGTTACTCTGTATCTAACCCCGTGTTGTACCTGTCCTGGGAGTGTTTGATGGGGACAGTGTAAAGGGAGCTTTACTCTGTATCGCACCCTGTGCTATACCTGTCCTGGGAGTGTTTGAATGGGACAGTGTAGAGGGAGCTTTACTCTGTGTCTAACCCCGTGCTGTACCTGTCCTGGGAGTGTTTGATGGGGACAGTGTAGAGGGAGCTTTACTCTGTATCTAACCCCGTGCTGTACCTGTCCTGGGAGTGTTTAATGGGGACAGTGTAGAGGGAGCTTTACTCTGTATCTAACCCCGTGCTGTACCTGTCCTGGGAGTGTTTAATGGGGACAGTGTAGAGGGAGCTTTATTCTGTATCTAACCCCGTGCTGTACCTGTCCTGGGAGTGTTTGAAGGGGACAGTGTAGAGGGAGCTTTACTCTGTATCTAACCCCGTGCTGTCCCTGTCCTGGGAGTGTTTGATGGGGACAGTGTAGAGGGAGCTTTACTCTGTATCTAAGCACATGCTGTACCTGCCCTGGGAGTGTTTGATGGGGACAGTTTAGAGGGAGCTTTACTCTGTATCTAACCCCATGCTGTCCCTGTCCTGGGAGTGTTTGATGGGGACAGTGTAGAGGGAGCTTTACTCTGTATCTAACCCCGTGCTGTACCTGTCCTGGGAGTGTTCGATGAGGACAGTGTAGAGGGAGCTTTACTCTGTATCTAACACCGTGCTGTACCTGACCTGGGAGTGTTTGATGGGGACAGTGTAGCGGGAGCTTTACTCTGTATCTAACCCCGTGCTGTACCTGTCCTAGGAGTGTTTGATGGGGTCAGTGTAGAGGGAGCTTTACTCCGTATCTAACCCCGTGCTGTACCTGTCCTAGGAGTGTTTGATGGGGACAGTGTAGAGGGAGCTTTACTCCGTATCTAACCCCGTGCTGTACCTGTCCTAGGAGTGTTTGATGGGGACAGTGTAGAGGGAGCTTTACTCTGTATCTTACCCTGTGTTGTACCTGTCCTGGGAGTGTTTGATGGGGACAGTGTAGAGGGAGCTTTACACTGTATCTAACCCCGTGTTGTACCTGCCCTGGGAGTGTTTGATGGGGACAGTGCAGAGGGAGCTTTACTCTGTATCTTACCCCGTGTTGTACCTGTCCTGGGAGTGTTTGATGGGGACAGTGTAGAGGGAGCTTTACTCTGTATCTAACCCCGTGCTGTACCTGTCCTGGGAGTGTTTGATGGGGACAGTGTAGAGGGAGCTTTACTCTGTATCTAACCCCGTGCTGTACCTGTCCTGGGAGTGTTTGATAGGGACAGTGTAGAGGGAGCTTTACTCTGTATCTAACCCCGTGCTGTCCCTGTCCCGGGAGTGTTTGATGGGGACAGTGTAGAGGGAGCTTTACTCTGTATCTAACCCTGTGCTCTACCTGGGCACGAATTAAACTCCTTGATGGAGCGAACTTTAATTTCAAATTTACATTTTGCTAGCTGATCAATAGGTTGGTAACAGCAAGGCAGTGACACTGTGGTTAACACCCAACATTGCTCCCTTACATTTACACCATTGAGGAAGTTCCCGATGGCCAGTAGGGTTGCGAGGATACAGTGGAAGGTCCGATTGCCCGCAAGTTGTTCCATTCCCAGCTTCAGGTTGAAGAGAGGCTCTGCGATATCCTGCACATTGAGTCAGAACATTAGAGCAGCGCACATAGTCCAAACTCTGATATACCCCACACCCCTCACTGTAACACTCCCTGATATACCCCACACCCCTCACTGTAACACTCTGATATATCCCATACCCCTCACTGTAACACTCCCTGATATACCCCACACCCCTCACTGTAACACTCTGATATACCCCACACCCCTCACTGTAAACCACTCTGATATACCCCACACCCCTCACTGTAACACTCTCTGATATACCCCACGCCCCTCACTGCAACACTCTCTGATATACCCCACACCCCTCACTGTAACACTCTCTGATATACCCCACACCCCTCACTGTAACACTCTCTGATATACCCCACACCCCTCACTGTAACACTCTGATACACCCCACACCCCTCACTGTAACACTCTCTGATATACCCCACACCCCTCACTGCAACACTCTCTGATATACCCCACACCCCTCACTGTAACACTCTCTGATATACCCCACACCCCTCACTGTAACACTCTCTGATATACCCCACACCCCTCACTGTAACAGTCTCTGAAATACCCTACACCCCTCACTGTAACACTCTCTGATATACCCCACACCCCTCACTGTAACACTCTGATATACCCCACACCCCTCACTGTAACTTTCTGATATACCCCACACCCCTCACTGTAACACTCTCTGATATACCCCACACCCCTCACTGTAACACTCTCTGATATACCCCACACCCCTCACTGTAACAGTCTCTGATATACCCCACACCCCTCACTGTAACACTCTCTGATATACCCCACACCCCTCACTGTAACACTCTCTGATATACCCCACACCCCTCACTGTAACACTCTGATATACCCCACACCCCTCACTGTAACACTCTGATATACCCCACACCCCTCACTGTAACACTCTGATATACCCCACACCCCTCACTGTAACACTCTGATATACCCCACACCCCTCACTGTAACACTCTGATATACCCCACACCCCTCACTGTAACACTCTCTGATATACCCCACACCCCTCACTGTAACACTCTGATATACCCCACACCCCTCACTGTAACACTCTCTGATATACCCCACACCCCTCACTGTAACACTCTCTGAAATACCCCATACCCCTCACTGTAACACACTGATATACCCCACACCCCTCACTGTAACACTCTCTGATATACCCCACACCCCTCACTGTAACACTCTCTGATATACCCCACACCCCTCACTGTAACACTCTCTGATATACCCCACACCCCTCACTGTAACACTCCCTGATATACCCCACACCCCTCACTGTAACACTCTCTGATATACCCCACACCCCTCACTGTAACACTCTCTGATATACCCCACACCCCTCACTGTAACACTCTGATATATCTCACACCCCTCACTGTAACACTCTGATATACCCCACACCCCTCACTGTAACACTCTCTGATATACCCCACACCCCTCACTGTAACACTCTCTGATATACCCCACACCCCTCACTGTAACACTCTGATATACCCCACACCCCTCACTGTAACACTCTCTGATATACCCCACACCCCTCACTGTAACACTGATATACCCCACACCCCTCACTGTAACACTCTCTGATATACCCCACACCCCTCACTGTAACACTCTGATATACCCCACACCCCTCACTGTAACACTCTCTGATATACACCACACCCCTCACAGTAACACTCTGATATACCCCACACCCCTCACTGTAACGCCCTGATATACCCCACACCCCTCACTGTAACACTCTCTGATATACACCACACCCCTCACAGTAACACTCTGATATACCCCACACCCCTCACTGTAACACTCTCTGATATACCCCACACCCCTCACTGTAACACTCTGATATACCCCACACCCCTCACTGTAACACTCTCTGATATACCCCACACCCCTCACTGTAACACTCTCTGATATCCCCCACACCCCTCACTGTAACACTCTCTGATATACCCCACACCCCTCACTGTAACACTTTGATATACCCCACACCCCTCACTGTAACACTCTCTGATATACCCCACACCCCTCACTGTAACACTCTCTGATATACCCCACACCCCTCACTGTAACACTGATATACCCCACACCCCTCACTGTAACACTCTCTGATATACCCCACACCCCTCACTGTAACACTCTCTGATATATCTCACACCCCTCACTGTAACACTCTGATATACCCCACACCCCTCACTGTTAAACTCTGATATACCCCACACCCCTCACTGTAACACTCTCTGATATACCCCACACCCCTCACTGTAACACTCTGATATACCCCACACCCCTCTCTGTAACACTCTCTGATATACCCCACACCCCTCACTGTAACACTCTCTGATATACCCCACACCCCTCACTGTAACACTCTCTGATATACCCCACACCCCTCACTGTAACACTCTCTGATATACACCATACCCCTCACTGTAACACTCTGATATACCCCACACCCCTCACTGTAACACACTCTGATATACCCCCCACTCTCTGATATACCCCACACCCCTCACTGTAACACTCTCTGATATACCCCACACCCCTCACTGTAACACTCTCTGATATACCCCACACCCCTCACTGTAACACTCTGATATATCTCACACCCCTCACTGTAACACTCTGATATACCCCACACCCCTCACTGTAACACTCTCTGATATACCCCACACCCCTCACTGTAACACTCTGATATACCCCACACCCCTCACTGTAACACTCTCTGATATACCCCACACCCCTCACTGTAACACTGATATACCCCACACCCCTCACTGTAACACTCACTGATATACACCACACCCCTCACTGTAACACTCTGATATACCCCACACCCCTCACTGTAACACTCTCTGATATACACCACACCCCTCACAGTAACACTCTGATATACCCCACACCCCTCACTGTAACGCCCTGATATACCCCACACCCCTCACTGTAACACTCTCTGATATACACCCACACCCCTCACAGTAACACTCTGATATACCCCACACCCCTCACTGTAACACTCTCTGATATACCCCACACCCCTCACTGTAACACTCTGATATACCCCACACCCCTCACTGTAACACTCTCTGATATACCCCACACCCCTCACTGTAACACTCTCTGATATCCCCCACACCCCTCACTGTAACACTCTCTGATATACCCCACACCCCTCACTGTAACACTTTGATATACCCCACACCCCTCACTGTAACACTCTCTGATATACCCCACACCCCTCACTGTAACACTCTCTGATATACCCCACACCCCTCACTGTAACACTGATATACCCCACACCCCTCACTGTAACACTCTCTGATATACCCCACACCCCTCACTGTAACACTCTCTGATATATCTCACACCCCTCACTGTAACACTCTGATATACCCCACACCCCTCACTGCTGTTAACTCTGATATACCCACACCCCTCACTGTAAACACTCTCTGATATAGCCCCACAACCCCTGCACTGTCACCTCTGATATACCCCACACCCCATCTCTGTAACACTCTCTGATATACCCCACATAGCACCCCTCACTTTAACTCTCGTGCTGATAATAACCCAACAGACACCCCTCACTGTACACTCTCTGATATCCCCACACCCTCCCTGTAACAATCTCTGGAATACACCATACCGCCTCACTTTAACACTCTGATATACACCACACCCCTCACTTGGAACACACTCTGATCTACCCCCCACTCTCTGAGATACCCCACACCCTCATGTAACACCTCTTAATACCCCACTCCCTCACTGTAACACTCTTATATACCCCACACCCCTCACTGTAACACTCTGATATACCCCACACCCCTCACTGTAACACTCTCTGATATACCCCACACCCCGCACTGTAACACTCTGATATACCCCACACCCCCCACTGTAACACTCTCTGATATACCCCACACCCCTCACTGTAACACTCTCTGATATACCCCACACCCCTCACTGTAACACTCTCTGATATACCCCACACCCCTCACTGTAACACTCTCTGATATACCCCACACCCCTCACTGTAACACACTGATATACCCCACACCCCTCACTGTAACACTCTGATATACCCCACACCCCTCACTGTAACACGCTCTGATATACCCCACACCCCTCACTGTAACACTCTGATATACCCCACACCCCTCACTGTAACACTCTCTGATATACCCCACACCCCTCACTGTAACACACTGATATACCCCACACCCCTCACTGTAACACTCTGATATATCCCACACCCCTCACTGTAACAGTCTCTGATATACCCCACACCCCTCACTGTAACACTCTCTGATATACCCCACACCCCTCACTGTAACACTCTCTGATATACCCCACACCCCTCACTGTAACACTGTGATATACCCCACACCCTTCACTGTAACACACTCTGATATACTCCACACCCCTCACTTTAACACTCTCTGATATACCCCACACCCCTCACTGTAACACTCTCTAATATACCCCACACCCCTCACTGTAACACTCTAATATACCTCACACCCCTCACTGTAACACTCTGATATACCCCACACCCCTCACTGTAATACTCTGATATACTCCACACCCCTCACTGTAACACTGTCTGATATACCCCACACCCCTCACTGTAACACTCTCTGATATACCCCACACCCCTCACTGTAACACTCTCTGATATACCCCACACCCCTAACTGTAACACTCTGATATACCCCACACCCCTCACTGTAACACTCTCTGATATACCCCACACCCCTCACTGTAACACTCTCTGATATACCCCACACCCCTCACTGTAACAGTCTCTCATACACCGCACACCCCTCACTGTAACACTCTCTGATATACCCCACACCCCTCACTGTAACACTCTCTGATATACCCCACACCCCTCACTGCAACACTCTCTGATATACCCCACACCTCTCACTGTAACACTCTCTGATATACCCCACACCCCTCACTGTAACACTCTCTGATATACCCCACACTCCTCACTGTAACACTCTCTGATATACCCCACACTCCTCACTGTAACACTCTCTGATATACCCCACACCCCTCACTGTAACACTCTCTGATATACCCCACACCCTTCACTGTAACACTCTGATATACCCCACACCCCTCACTGTAACAGTCTCTGATATACCTCACACCCCTCACTGTAACACTCTCTGATATACCCCACACCCCTCACTGTAACACTCTCTGATATACCCCACACCCCTCACTGTAACACTCTCTGATATACCCCACACCCCTCACTTTAACACTCTGATATACCCCACACCCCTCACTGTAACACTCTCTGATATACCCCACACCCCTCACTGTAACAGTCTCTCATACACCGCACACCCCTCACTGTAACACTCTCTGATATACCCCACACCCCTCACTGTAACACTCTCTGATATACCCCACACCCCTCGCTGCAACACTCTCTGATATACCCCACACCTCTCACTGTAACACTCTCTGATATACCCCACACTCCTCACTGTAACACTCTCTGATATACCCCACACTCCTCACTGTAACACTCTCTGATATACCCCACACTCCTCACTGTAACACTCTCTGATATACCCCACACCCTCACTGTAACACTCTCTGATATACCCCACACCCTTCACTGTAACACTCTGATATACCCCACACCCCTCACTGTAACACTCTCTGATATACCTCACACCCCTCACTGTAACACTCTCTGATATACCCCACACCCCTCACTGTAACACTCTCTGATATACCCCACACCCCTCACTGTAACACTCTCTGATGTACCCCACACCCCTCACTGTAACTCTCTGATATACCCCAAACCTCTCACTGTAACACTCTCTGATATACCCAACACCCCTCACTGTAACACTCTGATATACCCCACACCCCTCACTGTTACGCTCTCTGATATACCCCACACCCCTCACTGTAACACTCTCTGATATACCCCACACCCTTCACTGTAACACTCTCTGATATACCCCACACCCTTCACTGTAACACTCTGATATACCCCACACCCCTCACTGTAACAGTCTCTGATATACCCCACACCCCTCACTGTAATACTCTCTGATATACTCCACACCCCTCACTGTAACACTCTGATATACCCCACACCCCTCACTGTAACACTCTGATATACACCACACGCTTCACTGTAACACTCTCTGACATACCCCACACCCCTCACTGTAACACTCAGATATACCCCACACCCCTCACTGTAACACTCTCTGATATACCCCACACCCCTCACTGTAACACTCTGATATACCCCACACCTCTCACTGTAATACTCTCTGATATACTCCACACCCCTCACTGTAACACTCTGATATACCCCACACCCCTCACTGTAACACACTGATATACCCCACACCCCTCACTGTAACACTCTCTGATATACCCCACACCCCTCACTGTAACACTCTGATATACCCCACACCCCTCACTGTAACAGTCTCTGATATACCCCACACCCCTCACTGTAACACTATCTGATATACCCCACACCCCTCACAGTAACACTCTCTGATATACCCCACACCCCTCATTGTAGCACACTCTGATATACTCCGCTCACTCTCCGCCACTACCACTCCCGCTCAATTGTCCCATTGGTATCTCCCCTCGATCCCACCTTTTCCATGGTGTCATATTCCATTTTGAACGACCAGAGCTGTAGTCTCGCCTGTAGCTCACTTATGGAGGCCAGTGTGAGGAGGAACTGTTCTGCCGACCCCAGGGAAAGGTGTGGGCTCGCTTGCTGAGCATCCCGGATTTTCCTAAGCTCGTCCTCCGTGGGGACCATGGTCAGCAGTCGCTGTGGACATGGGGAAGAGAGCTGTGGCTTCATTGATTGTCTCACAGCATATCCTTCACCCAAGATCTCAACCTGCATTCAGCTCAAATCCTCTCCATAACAGACACACTGACATACAAATGACATACACACACACACACAAACTGACACACAAACTTACACACAAACTGACACACAAACACAGTCCCAAAGGGACAGACAGACAAACTGACACACATGCACAAACTGACACAAACGCGCAACTAGTGGGTTTTCACAGTAACTTCATTGCAGTGTTAATATAAGCCTACTTGTGACAATAATAAAGATTATATTAATTATAAACAAACACAAACTGACACACACTAACACAAAATGGTACGCGTGCAAACTGACACACAAACACAAAATGACGCACACACACACAAACTGACGCACACAAACTCAAACTGATGCACATAAACTCAAACTGACGCACACAAACTCAAACTGACACACAAACTCAAACTGAGACACAAACTCAAACTGGCACACACAAACACAAACTGAAACACACAAACACAAACTGAAACACACAAACACAAACTGAAACACACAAACACAAACTGGCACACACAAACACAAACTGAAACACACAAACACAAACTGGCACACACAAACACAAACTGAAACACACAAACACAATCTGGCACACACAAACTCAAACTGGCACACACAAACTCAAACTGACACACAAACTCAAACTGATGCACATAAACTCAAACTGACGCACACAAACTCAAACTGACACAAAAACTCAAACTGAGACACAAACTCAAACTGGCACACACAAACACAAACTGGCACACACAAACACAAACTGAAACACACAAACACAAACTGGCACACACAAACACAAACTGAAACACACAAACACAAACTGGCACACACAAACTGAAACACACAAACACAAACTGGCACACACAAACACAAACTGAAACACACAAACACAATCTGGCACACACAAACTCAAACTGGCGCACACCAACTCAAACTGACACACGCAAACTCAAACTGACACACAAACTCAAACTGACACACACAAACTCAAACTGACACACAAACTCAAACTGACACATAAACTCAAACTGACACACAAACTCAAACTGACACACATACTCAGACTGATACACACAAACTCAAACTGACACACAAACTCAAACTGACACACAAACTCAAACTGACGCACACAAACTCAAACTGACATACACAAACATAAACTGACACACACAAACTCAAACTGACACACACAAACACAAACTGACACACACAAACTCAAACTGACACACACAAACTCAAACTGACACACACAAACACAAACTGACACACACAAACTCAAACTGACACACACAAACTCAAACTGACACACACAAACTCAAACTGACACACACAAACTCAAACTGACACACACAAACTCAAACTGACACACACAAACTCAAACTGACACACACAAACTCAAACTGACACACACAAACTCAAACTGACACACACAAACACAAACTGACACACACAAACTCAAACTGACACACACAAACTCAAACTGACACACACAAACACAAACTGACACACACAAACTCAAACTGACACACGCAAACTCAAACTGACACACACAAACTCAAACTGACACACAAACTCAAACTGACACATAAACTCAAACTGACACACAAACTCAAACTGACACACATACTCAGACTGATACACACAAACTCAAACTGACACACAAACTCAAACTGACACACAAACTCAAACTGACGCACACAAACTCAAACTGACACACAAATACAAACTGACACAAACAAACTTAAACTGGCGCACACAAACTCAAACTGACACACACAAACACAAACTGACACACACAAACACAAACTGGCACACAAACACAAACTGGCACACACAAACACAAACTGGCACACAAAACACAAACTGGCACACAAACACAAACTGGTACACAAACACAAACTGGCACACAAACAAAAAACTGGCACACGCACAAATACAAGCTGATACACAAACACAAACTGCCACACATACAAATACAAGCTGATACACAAACACAAATTGTGTTGGGCAGCACGGTAGCATTGTGGATAGCACAAATCCTTCACAGCTCCAGGGTCCCCAGGTTCGATTCCAGCTTGGGTCACTGACTGTGCGGCATCTGCACATCCTCCCCGTGTGTTCGTGGGTTTCCTCTGGGTGCTCCTGTTTCCTCCCACAGGTCCAAAGGTGTGCAGGTTAGGTGGATTGGCCATGATAAATTGCCCATTAGTGTCCAAAATTGCCCTTAGTGTTAGGGTGGGTTTACTGGGTTATGGGGATAGGGTGGAGGTGTTGACCTGGGTAGGGTGCTCTTTCAAGAGCCGGTGCAGACTCAATGGGCCGAATGGCCTCCTTCTGCATTGTAAATTATGTTCTGTAAATTGACACATGCATGCAAACTGACAAACATAATCCCAAACTGACACACTCAGACTGACGTGTGCAAACAGACACACACATGTGTAAGCTGCCATATACACATTCGCAAACTGGCACAGACGCACGCGTAAACTGACATAAGCAAACTGACACACACATGCAAACTGTCACACGGAAACTGACACACGCACAAACTGACACACACGCAAATTGACACACACGCAAACACAAACTGGTAGACACTAATACAAACTGAGATACGCAAACACAAACTGAAACACACACAAACTGACACAGATTAACATAAACTGACTCACAAACACAAACTGACACATTCACAAATACAAGCTGATACACAAATTGACACATGCACGCAAACTGACACACAAAGACAAACTAACACACACACCAGTAAAGCCAAACTTACATACACGCACTCACACGTGCACAAAGTCAAATTGACACACACTAACATGCATTAGCAGCCACTGTACACACTCAAGCCGACACACAAACACACACACTCATGCAAACTAATGCTCACTCACAAACGCAGGAGCTCACAGACACACGTGCATACACCGAAGTACACATGCTGACAGACCAACATCTATGCAGACCCCCGCTCTGTCCACACACACACACACACACTCTAAGAGCTCCTCCAGGCCGATAGCCCTCCTCTTCCCCGTGCGCGCACACACACACACACACACACACGGTCTCACCTCGATAGCCTCCCTCTCCAGGACGCACTGGTCGAAGCTGAGGAGCGCAGCCCGTACGATGTAAGGGGCCGGCAGGGCAGCAAGGCCGATGTTGATGAGGTTGCTCCTCTTCAGCTCCAAGACGGTCAACTCCTGCTTGCGCCTGATGCTCTGCTTCTTAAGAGTCAGAAAGGACAAGACCGAGCTCAGTCGCATGGGTTGAGGTGAGGCAGGGACCGTGTCCTCGCGACCCCACCCGCCCTCCACGCCCCGAGGTGCAGAGAGCGCAAGTTCGAACGCCGACCTTCCACCCCTGGTTTGGGGCGGGGGAGGGGCTGAAATCCAAACCCAGACATCCCCAACCTGAGACGGCAGGGCACAGGCCTGGGGTGTAATGTCTCGTCTGATGGAAGAGGAGAGCACTCACGACTGAGGAGCAGAAGAGGGTCCCATTCAGCCACCTCCAGCCTGTCCCACCGCCATTCCGTAAGATCGCGGCTGATCGGATCGTGGGCCTCAACTCCACTATGCCGCCTGTCCATCTCTTCCCCCCCCCCCCAACAACTCTCTATCCTCTCCTCGATCGGAACTCTCTCTAACTCAGGCCTTGAACATATTCGGTGACCCGCAGCCTTCGCTGCTTCTCTGGGGGAGAGGATTCCACAGACTGACCTCCCTCTGAGAGAAGGAATTCCTCCTCATCCCCGTCTTCAATGGGAGACCCTCTCGTTTTAAACCATCGCCCCCCCCCTCCCCGCCCCAGTTCTAGATCCCCCCCACGAGGGGGAAACATCCTCTCAGCGTCCACCCTGTCAAACCTCCCCCCCCTCCTCAGAATCTGATCCATTTCAATAAGATCTCCTGATGCGACCATCAATTCACACGAAACCAGGAGTTGAAGTGAACAGTGGCTTTAATCGACTAGAACAGTGCCTGCCTGCGACTGGTCTGTTAGTGGGAGCCGCCTACAGGGCAGCTGCTCTTTATACCTCCCTTCAAGGGGGCGGAGTCAGGGGCGGAGCCCACACAGGCCCCAGCATGCTACTATATAGGCAGTACCATACAATGGTCCATAGGTGGAGCCCACATGGGCAACAGCGTAATACAGATAATCATATGGTGCATTTTTACAGTAATACATTCCACACATCTCCTCTGGTTCTTTCTAAACTCCAATGGGTACAGGCCCCGACCCTCAACCTTTCCTCATCGGACGAAACCCCCTTCATCCCGGGAATCGGCCTCCCTGAACGGACTCCGATGAAATTCCTCCTCATCTGGAATTTCCCCTCTCGGAGGGTGGGGAATGTGTGGAATTCTTTCCCGCAGAGAGCTGGAGAGGCTGGGCCGTTAAGTATGTTCAAGGCCGAGGCAGACGGATTTTTAATCCGTGAGGGAATCGAGGGTTTATGGGGAAAAGGGGGGAAAGTGGAGTTGGGGATTATCACATCGGATCAGTCACAACCTGAAATGAAATGAATTGAAAATCACTTATTGTCACGAGTAGGCTTCAAATGAAGTTACTGTGCAAAGCCCCGAGTCGTCACATTCAGGCGCCTGTTCGGGGCGGCTGGTACGGGAATCGAACCATGCTGCTGGCCTGCCGTGGTCTGCTTTAAAAGCCAGCTATTTAGCCCTGTGCTAAACCAGCCCCTCTGCTAAACCGGCCCCTCATTGAATGAGGAGTCTAAATGAACCAAATGGCCTACTTTTGCTCCTATTTCTTGAGGCCTTATCGCTCTTAAATGGGAAGCCCCTTACTTTTAAACCGTGCCCCATTGTTCTGGTCCCCTCCTCCCCTCAACCCCCCACCCTGACAAGAGGAGACGAAGCTGCTCAGGGAGCTCACCCTACCTTGAGGAGCTGGAGGCCGCTGGTCTTGCATTCGAACAGCTGTCGCAGCCTGGCGGTGTCGAGGGGCACAGGCTCCAGGTTGGCCCAGATGGTGCCCGGCCCGAAGCGGCTGTACCGGGGCAGTGCCGGCAGCTCCCGGAGGCCGTTCCAGAACAGCTTGACCGTCTTGACCGGGCCCGCCTCGGCCTGGCGCGGTAGGCCGAGGTGGGAGGCGGGGCCAGTCGTGGGCGGGGGGGTGGGGGCGGGGGTGGGAGTGGGGGTCCCCCGCCGAGGGCACGACCCGGAGGCGGAGGCGGGGGCGGAGGGAGAGGAGGCGAGCCCGGGGATCCGGGGCTGGGAGCGGGCCCGGTTCCCACGGCGACGCACTCCTCTTCCTCCTCCTCCTCCTCCTCCTCCCAGAGGTCAGAGAAATCCATGGTGCGGAGCCGCAGCTCCTTGACATTCCTGAGGAGGGCTTCCCACATCTGGTCCAGATCCTTCCTCAAACCGGGGCTGAGGGGGGGCTCCGGAGGCAACGGGCGACGGTCGGCCCCGGGTTCCGGCCCGTTGCCGAGCTTGCTGATGCTCGCCGGGGTCTCGGTCTTCATCACTGACAGGGAATTCAGGGAGGCAATGGCAGAGTCGGGGGGGGTGGGTGGGTACAGCGATGGGGAACGCAGAGAGAGCGGGGAGCTAGGATGATGTCAAGTCGGGTAGGTTGGCGAGAGGCAGCGGTGAGATCTGCGATGGAGGATGGAGAGTCAGCGTCCGAGAGTCCCTCACTCGAATCTCCGTCTCTCTCTCTCTCTGTCTGTCGAAAGAGTGTTGACGTCTCTCAAGTCTCAATCTCGTCGCCAGCTGATGGAATCTCTCTCTCCTCCTCCTCCCCTTTCCCTCCTGGGATCCCCAATCTCCTTTTTTTTGTGGTTTTGGCAGCTGCTCCAGGCAGACTGGGCAAGGTTTCCTGTCACTGATAAGCCAGGCCCTGGCTCCAGGCGAGAGGTGGCGGGGCACGTATGGAGATCCATAATGCCAAGAGGTCCCCAACACTCTTTCTCTCTCTCTCTCTCTCTCTCTCTCTTCACACTCTCTTTCTGCTTCCCCTCTTCCATCTGACCTGCGCACAGTCTTTGCTGACAGATCAGAATGATTTCATTGGGAAGACAATCAGAGACAGGAAGAGAGAGACTGAGACAGAGAGACAGAGAGAGAGAGAGACTGCCAGAGAGAGAGAATGGCAGAGAGAGAGAGAGAGACTGAGAAAGAGAGAATGAGAGAGAGAGAGAGACTGCCAGAGAGAGAGAATGGCAGAGAGAGAGAGAGACTGAGAAAGAGAGAATGAGAGGTGGGCGGCATGGCGGCACAGTGGTTAGCACTGCTGCCTCACAGCACTAGGGACCGGGGTTCAATTCCAGCCTTGGGTGACTGTGCGGAGTCTGCACGTTCTCCCCGTGTCTGCGTGGGTTTGCTCCGGGTGCTCCGGTTCCCTCCCACAGTCCAAAGACGTGCGGGTTAGGTGGATTGGCCGTGCTAAATTGCCCCTTAGTGACCAAAAAAGGTCAGGTTGCAGGGATAGGGTGGGGGCATGGGCCGAGGTAGGGTGCTCTTTCCAAGGGTCCCTGCAGACTCAATGGGCCAAATTACCACCTTCTGCACTGGATTCTATGAGAGAGAGAGAGAGAGAGAGAAACGGAGAGACTGAGAGAGAGAGGGAGGCTGAGCAAAAGACAGAAAGAGAAAGATAGCGAACGAGGGGAGAGAGGATTGGAGAGATAGAGAAGGTGAGGGCAGAGTGGGCTGGAGAGAGAGATGAAGGTGTGGAGAGAGAGAGAGAGGAGAGTGGGTTTAAGGAGACGGGGAATGGGGTTTGGGGGGTGTCATAATATGCACCCATGCACATCATGAGGTAAAAGCGGGCAGTGACAGACACCCAGGTGAGCCAATCAACATACAGGACAGAACACAACCAATCACCAGTCAGAACACCAGGGGGGCTTTCCAACTATAAAGCACACGAGGCATCAGCACTCTGCCCCTTTCCACTGGCGATATCTGTAGTGACAGTCAGGGTGTACAAATCATTCAACACCTTCTACACGTGGCTCAGAGCTAGCCTGGTCTAGATAGTTAGAGTCCAACAGGTTTGTTTCAAACACGAGCTTTCGGAGCACGGCTCCTTCTTCAGGTGAAGAAGGAGCCGTGCTCCGAAAGCTCGTGTTTGAAACAAACCTGTTGGACTTTAACCTGGTGTTGTAAGACTTCTTACTGTGCTCACCCCAGTCCAACGCCGGCATCTCCACATCATAGATAGTTAGAGTTAGTTTGCTGAGAGGACTAGAGAGTCAACCCACAGGTAGCTGTGTGTTTCGTTACTGGAGTTCAATAAACCTTATTGAACCAACGCCTACGTTTGGTGTCTGCTTTATCATTAACTGCATCGTGTTGCAGTCCGTGTTACCCCAGGGTGAACAACACGACAGGGGAGTTAGAGAGACAGTGAGCATGGGGAGAGCGGATTGGAGAGATCGAGAGGGAAAGGGAGTGAGAAAGAGAGGGGGGGGCGATTCTCCGAGCCCCGCGCCGGGCCAGAGAATCGCCGCAACTGCGCCACAATGCCCCGACACCGGTGCGCGATTCTCCGAGGTGCGGGGAATCGGCGCCCTTTGCGCCGGCACGTTTGGCGCGGCGCCGGCCACGGGCCGCTGGAATTGGCGGGGCTGCCGATTCTCCGGCCTGGATAGGCCGAGCGGCTGCTCCGACACGACAGAGTCCCGCCGGCGCCGTTCACCCCTGGTCACTTCCGGCGGGAACTCTGCAGGAACGCTCGGAGGCGGCCTGTGGCAGGGGGGAGGGGGGCTCCTTCACCGAGGGGGGCCTCCGAAGGGGTCTGGCCCGCGATCGGGGCCCACCTATCGACAGGCTGGCCTCTCCCCCCCCCCCCCCCCGGGTCTACTTTCCTGCGCGGCCGGCCCCTGAACACCGACCCCATGTTGGGTCGGAGCCGGCGCGCGTAAGAAGTTCGCCGCGCATGCGCAGGATGGCACGGCCCAACTGCGCATGCGCAGGATTGAGCTGCCCCAACTGCGCATGCGCGGGACCCAAGGCGCCGCGTCTTTTGCGCCGGGTCTCCGATGCCGCGCCGAGGCCCCACCCCCGCAAATCACGCCACGCCCCTGCCAGTCCCACAGAGGCCCCAGAATGGGGGTCTGGGAACGGGCGTCGATGCCGGAGTGAAACACTCCGGTTTTTACTCCGGCGTCGGCACATAGACTCCCGTTGGGAGAATCCCGCCCAGAGTTGGGGAGGGAGAGAGAGAGAGAGGAGATAGAGAAGGAGAGAGAGAGATGGATAGTTGGGGAGAGAGAGAGAGAGGGGAGCGATAAGGAGAGAGAGAGATGGATAGTTGGGGAGAGAAAGAGAGAGGGGAGCGATAAGGAGAAAAAAGTGCAGTTGGGGAGACAAGATCGGAGAGACAGAGAGAGAGATGGATGGGGGTTGGAGAGATACAGAAGGAGCGGCACAACATCGAGGGCCGAAGGGCCTGTTCTGTGCTGTACTGTTCTATGTTCTATGTTCTATGAGAGCAACAAGAGTAGATGGAGTAACAGAGAGTGGGGAGGAGGGAGGGAAAGGTAATCTGGGAGCGAGAGGGTGTGGGAATACAGGTGAATTCTGGGATGGGAATGTATCAGAACCAGCATGTTGGCTCGGGATATCTTTAGGCTATCTCTCTCACTCCGTCACCGCCCCATCTCCCTTTTAATCACTCCTTCCCACCAGTTTTGTCCAAACCATTCTGAGATTTGCATCTCCCAACATGTCTTCATTGAATCCCATCGAACCGCAGAATCCCTACAATGCATAACGAGGCCATTCGGCCCATTGAGTCTGCACTGCCCCTGCCAAAGAGCACCCTACCCCAGGCCCAACCCCCTACCCCATCGCTGTAACCCCGCAACCCCACCTAATCTTTGGACTCTGAGGGGTGAGAGAGAGAGAGAGGGAGAGATGGAGAGAGAGTGGACAAGAAAGATAGGGGAGAAGCAAGCGAGTGGGTGAGAGAGAGATATAGAGAAGGCGAGTGAGTGGGTGTGAGAGAGCGATAGGGAGAAGAGTGAGTGGGTGAAAGTGAGGGAAGGAGAATGAACGGGTGAGAGAGAGAATGATAGAGAGAAAGAGAGTGAGTGGGTGAAAGAGAGAGATAGAGGGAAGGAGAATGAATTGGTGAGAGAGAGTGATAGAGAGAAGGAGAGTGAGTGCGTGTGAGAGAGAGAGATAGAGAGAAAGAGAGTGAGTGGGTGTGAGAGAGCGATAGGGAGAAAAAGAGTGAGTAGGTGAAAGAGAGATATAGAGGGAAGGAGAATGAACGGGTGAGAGAGAGAATGATAGAGAGAAAGAGAGTGAGTGGGTGAAAGAGAGAGATAGAGGGAAGGAGAATGAATTGGTGAGAGAGAGCGAATAGAGAGAAAGAGTGAGTGGGTGAAAGAGAGCGCGATTGAGGGAAGGAGAATAAATGGGTGTGGGAGAGAGATAGAGAGAAAGAGAGTGAGTGGGTGAAAGAGAGAGATAGAGAGAAAGAGAGAGTGGGTGAGAGAGCGATAGAGAGGAGAGTTAGGCAGTGAAAGGGAGAGTGACAGAGACAGGCAAATGAGTGGGTGAGAGGGAGCAATAGAGAGAAAGAAAGTGTGTGTGTGAGAGAGAGCGATAGAGGGAAGGAGAATTAGTCAGTGAGAGAGAGCATGAGAGAGGGAAGGAGAGCGAGTGGTGAGAGATAGAGAGAGCAATAGAGAGAAGAAGAGTGAGTGTGTGAAGGAGCGAAAGAGGGAAGGAGAGTTATTCATTGAAAAGGAGAGCGACTGGGGGACCTGTTTTTAGATGGGAGGTTTGCGAGCCTGGGTGAGCTGGAGGGGAAGTTCGGGCTCCCCCCGGGGAACATCTTCAGATACATGCAGGTAAGGGCATTTGCCAGGCGGCTGTTACCCCTGCGTGGGGTCCAGGACAGGGTGCTCTCGGGGGTGTGGGTTGGAGAGGGGAAGATTTCGGAAATATACCAAGTGATGCAGGAGGTAGGATGAGGCCTCGGTGGAGGAGCTGAAGGGTAAATGGGAAGAGGAGCTGGGTGAGGAGATTGAGGAGGGGACGTGGGCGGATGCTCTGGGAAGGGTGAACTCCTCCTCTTCCTGTGCGAGGCTCAGCCTCATACAGTTTAAGGTGCTGCATAGGGCCCACATGACCGGGACGAGGATGAGCCGGTTCTTTGGGAGCGAGGACAGGTGCAATAGGTGCTCAGGGAGCCCAGCAAACCATGCCGATATGTTCTGGGCATGCCCAGCGCTGAGGGAATTTCGGAAGGGGGTAGCAAGGACGGTATCGAGGGTGGTAGGATCCAGGGTCAATCCTGGCTGGGGGCTCGCGATATAAGACCATAAGACATAGGAGCGGAAGTAAGGCCATTCGGCCCATCGAGTCCACTCCACCATTCAATCATGGTTGATTTCAACTCCATTTACCCGCTCTCTCCCCATAGCCCTTAATTCCTCGAGAAATCAAGAATTTATCAATTTCTGTCTTAAAGACACTCAACGTCCCGGCCTCCCGGCCTATTCAGCATTGCAGAGGGGCCGGGAGTGCAGGAGGCGAAAGAGGCCGGCATTCTGGCCTTTGCGTCCCTAGTAGCCCGGCGGAGGATTCTTCTTCAGTGGAAGGATGCGAGGCCCCCAAGCGTGGAGGCCTGGATCAATGATATGGTGCGGTTTATCAAATTGGAAAGGATGAAATTTGCCCTAAGGGGATCAGTTCAGGGGTTTTTCAGGTGGTGGCAGCCTTTTCTAGATTTCCTAGCAGAACGATAGGGAAAGAGGCCAGCAGCAGCTGGGGGGAGGGTCGTCTTGGTGGTTAGGGTTGAAGGGACGTGTCCATATGTTCTTTGTTTACGACGGCCGTTAATCTATGTTTTCTGTTTTGTCTTTACTGGGGGGGGGGGGGGGTTGTTCTCTTTGGTTTTTCTCAGTTGTTAATATATAATTTGTTGTTATTACTATTTTGTAAAAATTTGAATAAAAATTATTTCAAAAAAAAAAGAAAAGGAGAGCGACAGAAGGAGAGAGAATGAACGGGTGAGAGAGTGAGAGGGAGCGATAGAGGGACGGAGACGAGCGATAGAGAGGAGAGTGAGTGTGTGAGTGAGGGATGGAGCGAAGGAGAGTCAGTCGCTGGCAGGGCGAGCAATGGACGGCACGGCGGCGCAGTGGTTAGCACTGCTGCCTCACGGCACCGAGGTCCCAGGTTCAATCCCGGCTCTGGGTCACTGTCCGTGTGTTGAGTTTGCACATTCTCCCCGTGTTCGCGTGGGTTTCACCCCTACAGATGTGCAGGGTAGGTGGATTGGCCACACTAAATTGCCCCTTAATTGGAAAATAAATAATTGGGTACTCTAAAATTTAAAAAAAACAAGAAAGGGAGAGTGACAGAAGGAAGAATGAATGGGTGAGAGAGAGGAATAGAGAGAAAGAGTGAGTTGGTGAGAGAGCGATGGAGAGTGAGTCAGTGAGAGAGCAATAGAGAGAAGAGTGAGTTGGTGAGAGAGCGATGGAGAGTGAGTCAGTGAGAGAGCGATAGAGAGAAGAGTGAGTTGGTGAGAGAGCGATGGAGAGTGAGTCAGTGAGAGAGCGATAGAGAGAAGAGTGAGTTAGTGAGAAAGCGATGGAGAGTGAGTCAGTGAGAGAGCGATAGAGAGAAGAGTGAGTTGGTGAGAGAGCGATGGAGAGTGAGTCAGTGAGAGAGCAATAGAGAGAAGAGTGAGTTGGTGGGAGAGCGATGGAGAGTGAGTCAGTGAGAGAGCAATAGAGAGAAGAGTGAGTTGGTGAGAGAGCGATGGAGAGTGAGTCAGTGAGAGAGCAATAGAGAGAAGAGTGAGTTGGTGAGAGAGCGATGGAGAGTGAGTCAGTGAGAGAGCAATAGAGAGGAGTGAGTTAGTGAGAAAGCGATGGAGAGTGAGTCAGTGAGAGAGCAATAGAGAGAAGAGTGAGTTGGTGAGAGAGCGATGGAGACTGAGTCAGTGAGAGAGCAATAGAGAGAAGAGTGAGTTGGTGAAAAGGAGGGCGACTGAGAGAAGGTGAGTGAGTGGATGAGAGAGCACGATAGAGAGAAGGAGAATTAGTCGGTGAAAGTCAGTAGATAGGATAGATGCGAGCAGGTTGTTTCCACTGGCGGGTGAAAGCAGAACTAGGGGACATAGCCTCAAAATAAGGGGAAGTAGATTTAGGACTGAGTTTAGGAGGAACTTCTTCACCCAAAGGGTTGTGAATCTATGGAATTCCTTGCCCAGTGAAGCAGTTGAGGCTCCTTCATTACATGTTTTTAAGGTAAAGATAGATAGTTTTTTGAAGAATAAAGGGATTAAGGGTTATGGTGTTCGGGCCGGAAAGTGGAGCTGAGTCCACAAAAGATCAGCCATGATCTAATTGAATGGCGGAGCAGGCTCGAGGGGCCAGATGGCCTACTCCTGCTCCTAGTTCTTATGTTCTTATGAAAGAGAGAGTGATAGAGGGAAGGAGAATGAGTGGATGAGAGAGAGAATGATAGAGAGGAGAGTGAGTCGGTGAAAGGGAGAGCGATAGAGGGAAAGTGTGAATGGGTGAGAGAGCGATAGAGAGGAGTTAGTCAGTGAGAGAGAGCGTGGGTGCGTGGGTTTCCTCCGGGTGCTCCGGTTTCCTCCCACAGTCCAAAGATGTGCGGGTTAGGTGGATTGGCCATGCTAAATTGCACGTAGTGTCCTAAAAAGTAAGGTTGGGGGGGGGGGGTTGTTGGGTTATGGGTATAGGGTGGATACGTGGGTTTGAGTAGAGAGGTCATGGCTCGGCACAAAATCGAGGGCTGAAGGGCCTGTTCTGTGCTGTACTGTTCTATGTCTATGTCTAATTGAGAGAAAGAGAGGGAGTGGGTGAGAGAGAGAGTGATAGAAGAAAGGAGAGTGAGTGGGTGAAAGAGAGCGAGTGATAGAAGAAAGGAGAGTGAGTGGGTGAGAGAGAGAGAGTGGTAGAGGAAAGGAGAGTGAGTGGGTGAGAGAGCGAGACGGAAGGGATGGAGGGAGAGAGTCAGAGGGAGAGAGGGATTCAGTGTTATGCGACATTGCTTCTCTCTCTGTCGCTCACAGTTGGAGAGGGGAAAGGTTATGAATTTGGCAGCGATCTGTTGATCTGCGCCCTCAATGTGCAGTAAAGAATGTAAACAATCCCTGAAGCACACAGTAATCACAGTCCATTTACTGTTAATGGCTTCAATTACATTTAATGACATCTCACAGGCTTCAAACCCACCGCCAGGCCTTGTATGCTGGGTCAGGGCTGGCAGACAATAGGGAGAGACGGAGTTAGTCTTTCTGACTCTTGCTCCCTCTCTCAATCTCTCTCTCTATCTTTGTCTGTGTCTCTGCTTCTCTCGCTGCCTCTCTCAGTCCAGCTCTCCATTTGTTATTTTTTGTCACTGTTTCGTTTTGTCTCTCTCTCTCTCTCTCTCTTTCTTCCTCTGTGTCTCTAACCCTGCCTCTCTCACTGTACCTCCCCATCTGTCTCTCACTGAATCACACAACGGTCACGGGGCAGAAGGAGGCCATTCGGCCCATCGAGTCGGCACCGTCTCTCCAAATGAGCATCGTGACTTAGTGCTGTTCCCCTGCCTGCCTGCCCCCCCCCCCCCCCCCCCATTGTCTCTATTCAGATAATCGCCCATCGCCCTCCCGGACGCTCCAATTGAACCTGCCTCCACCACACTCCCAGACAGTGCATTCCAGACCCCAACCACTCGCTGTGTGAAAAGGGTTTTTCTCAAATCACATTGGCTTCTTGTTCAAATCGCTTCCAATCTGCGCCCTCTCGTTCCCGATCCTATCACGAAGCCGGAACAGTTTCTCCCCGTCCACTCTGTCCAGACCCCCCCCCCCCCCCCCCCTCATGATTTGGAACATCTCTATCAAATCCCCTCTCGGCCGCCTTCTCTCCAAGGAGAACAGTCCCAACCTCTCCAATCTATCCCCATAACTGAAGTTTCTCATCCCTGGAACCATCCTTGTAAACCTCTTCTGCGCTCTCTCTCTCTCTCCAATGTGTTCACATCCTTCCTATAGTGCGGCCCCCAGAACTGTGCACAATATTCCAGCTGAGGTCAGACTGGTGTCTGGTATCAGTTCAGTATTACCTCCTTGCTCTTGGACTGCGACACTCTCTCACTCGCTGTGTGTATATATATATATATCATCATAGAATCCCTACAGCGCAGAAGGAGGACATTCGGCCCTCCGTGACCAGACTAACCCTCCAAAAGAGCACCCTTCCTCGCCCCACTCCCCCACCCTTTTCCCTGTAACCCCGCCTAACCTTTTTGGACACTAAGGGCAATTTATCACGGCCAATCCACCTAACCCGCACATCTTTGGACTGTGGGAGGAAACTGGAGCACCCGGAGGAAACCCACGCACACAGGGGGAGGACGTGCAGACTCCGCACAGACAGTGACCCAGCGGGGAATCGAACCTGGGACCCGTAAGCAGCCAGAAGATTGTGTCTCTCATCAGCTTAGCCCGCCCGGAATTCCTGCAGAGTACGTTCCCCTCTGCAGCAGGACAGCTAAATAATCTCTCTTTGAAGACGAGTGGCTCATCTCCGGCCTCGTTAATCACTGTCATTAGAGACCCGAGCTCATCCATTTCCCAATCATGGAATCATTCTTGCCTGCGTTTCGTGGCGCGTCCCTCGGAGTGTACCCCCACCGGGGGCGAGGGCAGGCACACTCCAGTCCTCCTCCATTCCGTCTCGAGACGTGGCAAACCTACAAATTGATGCCCGGGTACCGTGAAACTCTTTGCAAGGGCGGCACGGTGGGTCGGTGGTTAGCACTGCTGCCTCACAGCGCCAGGGCCCCAGGTTCGATTCCCGGCTTGGGTCACTGTCTGTGCGGAGTCTGCACCTTCTCCCCGTGTCTGCGTGGGTTTCCTCCGGGTGCTCCGGTTTCCTCCCACAGTCCAAAGATGTGCAACCAGTTTGGGTCCACTGTATTTCGGGAAGGCCCAGGAAAGGGCAGAGAGGGACTAGAATAGTCACAGGGACGGTGTAATAACTTTGTCTCACCGGCTGAGTGAGACAACGAACATTTATTTCCAACAAGCTGGGCAGAATTCTCCGCTCTCATAGATTGATAGAATCCCTACAATGCAGAAGGAGGCCATTCGGCCCAACCAGTCTGCACCCGCCCTTTGAAAGAGCGCGCCAACGTGTCCACTCCCCCGCCCAATCCCCGTAACTCAACATGCACATCCGTGGGCACTAAGGGGCAACTTTAGCATGGTCGATCCATCTAACCTGCGCGTTGGCAGCACAGTGGCTAGCACTGTGGCTTCAGAGCAACAGGGTCCTGTCGCGTTAATCACCCTGGGGTAACACGGACTGCAACTGGATGCAGTTGTACTTGAAAGTAGACTCCAAACTGTGATGTTGGTTCAATGCGCTTTATTGAACTTGTTAAGCAGTGCACACAGTTCCCTGTGGGTTTGACACTCTACTAATCTAAGTGTGTTTACTATAACTAACTAGACCAGACTAGCTCTGAGCCACATGTAGAAGGTGCTGACTGATATATACACCCTGACTGTCACTACAGTTGTCACCAGTGGAAAGAGGCAGAGTGTTGATGCCTCGTGTGTTTTATAGTGGGAGACCACCTTCTAGTGTTCTGCCTGGTGATTGGTTGTGTTCTGTCCTGTGTGTTGATTGGCTGTACTGGGTGTCTGTCACTGCCTGTCTGTATCTCATTATGTGCATTAGTGCAGATCATGACAGGTCCCAGGTTCGATTCCCCAAAGACGTGCAGTTTAGGTGGATTGGCCATGCTAAATTGCCCTTAGTGTCCAATAAAAAAAAATGTTGGGTGGGGGTTACTGGGTTATGGGGATAGGGTATATACGTGGGCTTCAGTTGGGTGCTCTTTGTAGGGGCCGGTGCAGACTCGATGGGCCGAATAGCCTCCTTCTGCACTGTAAATTCTGTAAATGTTGTATATACTCCATCCAATCCTCACTGGAGGCATCAAAGGGATCTAATGAATCAACTAGAGGCATTTTCCTGGAACACGCTCCTGTTTTGCAACCTGACTCCGACCTCAACGGGTTCTGTACTCACAGTGTGGGGGACCGCACGTCCTCTGTTTTATCCTCGTCACCAATACAGTAACGTTGGCTCACCAGCTGGGTATTGAAACAACTAACGTTCCGTGGCAGCCAGCTAGCATCTGGTCATGTGACCTCGCCCCCTTAAAGGGGCCAGACACCACACAATGGAGAGACTGGAGAAGCGGGGGCTAGGGAAAGGCAGACTTTCCTTTACGGGGCAAGGCACCGAAGCAGGAGTGTGACACCGGAACTGTATAAAAGGCTGGCTAAGCCACAGCTGGAGTTTTGTGTTCAGTTCCGGTCGGCATGTTTTGTGGGAAGAACGTGGGCATCAGGCCACTCAGAAGGTTCGGAATCCTCCACACCTTCGGGTGCTAGGCCGGCGCTAGAGGGGTTGGCGCCGTGCCAATCGGCGGTGAAGGGCCTCCGCCAGCCAGCGTGTTCTGGCACATGCGCATGGTGGGGGGGGGGGGGGGGGGGGAGGATAGTTTGGCCTTGGGAGGAGGGCAACGTAGATTTATAAAAATGATACCTGGATTATGGAGGTTGAGTTACTGGGCTAAATCGCTGGCTTTGAAAGCAGACCAAGGCAGGCCAGCAGCACGGTTCAATTCCCATATCAGCCTCCTCGAACAGGTGCTGGAATGTGGTGACTAGGGGCTTTTCACAGTAACTTCATTTGAAGCCTACTCGTGACAATAAGCGATTTTCATTTCAAATTGGCCTGCTTTCGTGAGAATTTAGAAGGTTAAGGGGTGGTCTGATGGAAGTATTCAGAATATTAGCAGGGAAAGACAGAGTAGATAAAGAGGCGACGTATCAATTGCCTGGAGGAAGCTGGTTCAGGTACCTGCAGGTGAGGAGGGACTTTGTTGGGAAAGAGGTGCCTTCCTTTCCGGAGTTGCCAGCTCCGGTGCTGCAAGACATGTTGTTGTCCGAGGAGGACACTGGGGAGGGAGAGTGGGGGCAGCACGGTAGCACAGTGGGTAGCACAGTTGCTTCACAGCTCCAGGGCCCCAGGTTCGATTCCCGGCTGGGTCACTGTCTGTGTGGAGTCTGTGCATGGGTTTCCTCCGGGTGCTCTGGTTTCCTCCCACAGTCCAAAGATCTGCGGGTTGGGTGGATTGGCCATGCTAAATTGCCCTTAGTGTCCAAAACATGTTAAGTGGGGGTTACTGGGTTACGGGGATAGGGAAGATACGTGGGCTTCAGTAGGGTGCTCTTTGTAAGGGTCGGTGCAGACTCGATGGGCCGAAAGGCCTCCTTCTGCACTGCAAATTCTATGATTCTATGATATATATGGAGAGCTGGTGGATAGGGAGGGGCTCCTGTGGAGGAGGTCAGACACAAGGGGGAGGAAGAGTTGGGGGGGGCGGAGTTGGAGGCCGGGGTGTGGAGGGACGCTCTGCGGAGGGTGAATGCTTCCTCATCATGAGCGAGGTTAAGCCTCATCCAATTTAATCTGGCGCACAGAGCCCACATGACGGTCTCGAGGATGAGCCGGTTCTTTTCAGGAGTGCAAGGTAGGTGTGGGGAGGCCGGGAGGGGGGGGGGGGGGGGGGGGTGCACGGGGAGGCCAGCGGGCTGTGCGTATATGTTTTTGGCGTGGGTTGAGGGGGTTTTGGAAGGGGTTTTCAGATGTCATGTCCAAAATTCTGAGCATTGGGTGGCTCCCTGTCCGGAGGTGGTGATATTCGGAGTGTCGGAAGATCCGGGAGCTAGGGTGGGAAGAGAGGCCGATGTCTCGGCCTTTGCCTCCCTGATAGCCTGGAGTCGGATTTTGTTGAGTTGGCGGGAATCGGAGTCGCCAAAGGCAAGGGTACGGGTGAGCTACCTGCCACAATCTTTGGACCTGGAAAGCTTTAAGTTCGCCGTACGTGGAGTGGAAGAGCAGTTCACCCTGAGGCGGAAGCCATTTATCAGCTTCCCTAAAGTGAATTGAGGCATTTCATTGAGGGAGGGTGGAGAGGGGTTGGGGGGGGGGGGGGGGGGGGGAGGGGCTCGCTCCCCCATAAACAGCAGTTAAAGTTACACCAGTTGTTAATTTTAAATCCGAGCTAGGTAGATTTTTGTTCATCAAAGATATTAAGGGCCATGGGCCAAAGGCAGGTTACATGGAGTTAAGTCGCAGATCAGCCATGATCTCATTGAATGGCAGAACAGGCTCGAGGGGCTGAATGGACGACTCCTGTTCCTATTCGGCAGACTGCGGTTGTTTACCTTAGAACAGAGGAGGCTGAGGAGACTTGATTCAGTCGTACGGAATTATGACAGGATAGACAGGGTTTCCCCGAGTGGAGGGGGCAAGCTGCCAAGGGAGGGGGGGGGGGCTGTCATGTGAGTGTACCTTTAAGAAATGGGTGTTTATAAATGGGTGTGTATATAAATATCTGTAGTGAGAGTACCTTTAAGAAATGGGTGTTTACTACTGCAGTGATGTCAGAGAGTGCGTGGAGCAGGGCTGTCTGTCAGCTTTTTACTTTCGTTTTTGAGCAGGCTACAGGGTGTGTTTTAGTTTTGTTTTCAGTGTTGGAGCTGAAGCCAGACAGAGCTGGTGTACTGCTGTTCTCTCTGCCATCAAAAGACTATCTCTTGATCGTTTGGTGAATTCAGAATTATAAATGTTCTCAGTAGTGAATGTAAACCTGATGCGCTTCTGTTAAAAGGTGTTTCTTTTGTCTGGATGTTGTTTGGGAAGTTATTAAGGATGACTTAGTGTTGTATTCTTTGGGGGCTGTATTTGAATTGATGGTTGCTAAGAAGTTCACTGTACGTTTTAAAAAGGTTAACTTGAGTTAATAGAATAAACGTCGATTTGCTTTAAAAAATACTTTTCCCTTTCTGCTGTACCACCCCTGTAGAGTGGGCCGTGTGCTCCCCATACCACAATCTAGTAAAAGTTGTGGGTCAGGTGAACTCCATGATACACTTTGGGGTTCTCTAAACCCTGGCCCATAACAGGGGACACAGATTTTAGGTGATTGGTAGATGGAATACATGGGAGGGTAATAGAAAACACCTTCTTCCCCCAGGGGGGTGGTGGATGACAGAAATTCCCTGCCCGGATTGGGTCGTTGAGGCAGAGTCATTCGACTCACGGGACGGGTACCTTGAACCACACCCCGAAGTGCTGGAACCCGCCGGGGTACAGTGCGGGGTGCTGGAAGGTGGGGCTAGGGTGGGCGGCTAGTGTTTCTTTTCCATCCCGCGCAGACAAGGACGGTCTTCCCACGACATACCGTTTCTACAGCAAGGCAGGTTGAGCAGGAGTTAATGTCCTGAATGAATTCCATCCCGAAAATAAGGTGAGACTGTTTGAATGTTGGGAGCCAGAGGGACACGGGCCGGCGGCAAATCGACAAAAAGAACTGGAGCCGATGTGAGAAAACCTTTGTTATTCCTAACGCGGCCAGTAGTTCAAATCCGGAACCACCAAATTCCTGCAGGAGGAGTTTTCCGCTTGGCCCGTCGAATGCGGACCGGCTCCCCGGCTGAGCAACTCACTCAGGCCCGACTTTTTCTGATGGTGAGGGCTTGGCCTACTCCGACAGGCCCGCTGCCAATTTACACTCTCGCCCGCGCTGACCGGCAGCAGGCAGGACCTCCACCCACCACCGGGGGAGCAGCGCTAGGGCGGGTCTGCGAGGAGAGCGCAGGGTGGGCCTGGTGGCGTGCGCGAGTGCGGCAGGCACCGCAGGCCTCGGTTTCCGACAGGTTTGTGCCTCACAGGCAGCGTGCAGACAAAAATGGCCAACTGTTAATTTCAATTACGTCATCGACACACCCCGCCGAGTGAAAATCCAAATAACTATGGCGACTGCATAAAGGGTGCAGCCTCAGGAGGCAATCAACCTGGTGGTGTTGGGTGGCTGTGGTGAAAGGCTCGAAGTAGGCCGATGTACACATGCCAGCCAACAGTCAGAGGGAAGAGGGGAGAAACCAGGATGGTTGACAACAAGGTTAGGCATTCGGAACCGGGGATTGGTCAATAGAGATGATTAACCTGGTGATAACAGTCAGAGAGACTGGAGACGACAGTCAGAGAGACTGGGGAGACTGGGGAATACAGTCAGAGAGTCTGGGGAATACAGTCAGAGAGTCTGGAGACTACAGTCAGAGAGATTGGGGACTACAGTCAGAGAGACTGGGGACTACAGTCAGAGAGACTGGGGAATACAGTCAGAGAGACTGGGGAATACAGTCAGAGAGACTGGGGGAATACAGTCAGAGAGACTGGGGAATACAGTCAGAGAGTCTGGGGACTACAGTCAGAGAGATTGGGGACTACAGTCAGAGAGACTGGGGGAATACAGTCAGAGAGACTAGGGAATACAGTCAGAGAGTCTGGGGACTACAGTCAGAGAGATTGGGGACTACAGTCAGAGAGACTGGGGAATACAGTCAGAGAGTCTGGGGACTACAGTCAGAGAGATTGGGGACTACAGTCAGAGAGACTGGGGAATACAGTCAGAGAGTCTGGGGACTACAGTCAGAGAGATTGGGGACTACAGTCAGAGAGACTGGGGAATACAGTCAGAGAGACTGGGGAATACAGTCAGAGAGACTGGGGAATACAGTCAGAGAGACTGGGGGAATACAGTCAGAGAGACTGGGGGAATACAGTATCAGAGACTTGGGACTACAGTCAGAGAGTCTAGGGACTACAGTCATAGAGACTGGGGAATTCAATCAGAGACACTGGAGAATACAGTCAGACCGACTGGGGAATACAGTCAGAGTAAATGGGGGGATACAGTCAGAGAGTCTGGGGACTACAGTCAGAGTGACTGGGGACTACAGTCAGATGGACTGGGGAATTCAGTCAGAGAGACTGAGGACTACAATCAGAGAGACTGGGGAATACAGACAGAGAGATTAGGGAACAGAGACAGCGAATCTGGGGAATACAGTCAGAGAGACTGGAGATTACAGTCAGGGAGACTGAGGAATACAGTCAGAGAGACTGAGGAATACAGACAGAGACTGGGGAATACGGTCAGAACGACTGGGGAATACAGTCAGAATGACTGGGGAATACAGTCAGATAGACTGGGGAATACAGTCAGATAGACTGGGGAATACAGACAGAGACTGGGGAATACGGTCAGAACGACTGGGGAATACAGTCAGAGGGACTGGGGAATACAGTCAGAGACTGGGGAATACAGTCAGAGAGACTGGGGAATACGGTCAGATCAACTGGGGAGTACAGTTAGAGATACTGGGGAATACAGTGAGAGAGACTGGGGAATACAGGCAGAGAGACTGGGGAATACAGTCAGAGAGACTGGGGAATACAGTGAGAGACTGGGGAATACAGTCAGAAAGACTGGGGAATACAGTCAGAGAGACTGGGGAATAGTCAGAGAGACTAGGGACTACAGTCAGAGAGACTGAGGAATACAGACAGAGAGACTGGGGAATACAGTCAGAGAGACTGAGGAATACAGTCAGAGAGACTGGGGAATACGGTCAGTACAACTGGGGAGTACAGTCAGAGATACTGGGGAATACAGTCAGAGAGACTGAGGAATACAGTCAGAGAGACTGAGGAATACAGTCAGAGAGACTGGGGAATACAATCAGAGAGACTGGGGAATACAGTCAGAGAGACTGGGGAATAGTCAGAGAGACTAGGGACTACAGTCAGAGAGATGAGGAATACAGTCAGAGAGACTGAGGAATACAGTCAGAGAGACTGGGGAATACGGTCAGAACAACTGGGGAGTACAGTCAGAGATACTGGGGAATACAGTCAGAGAGACTGAGGAATACAGTCGGAGAGACTGGGGAATACAATCAGAGAGACTGGGGAATACAGTCAGAGAGACTGGGGAATACAGTCAGAGAGACTGGAGACTACAGTCAGAGAGACTGGAGAGTAAGTCAGAGAGACTGAGGAATACAGTCAGAGAGTCTGGGGAATACAGTCAGAGAGTCTGGAGACTACAGTCAGAGAGATTGGGGACTACAGTCAGAGAGACTGGGGAATACAGTCAGAGAGACTGGGGAATACAGTCAGAGAGACTGGGGGAATACAGTCAGAGAGACTGGGGAATACAGTCAGAGAGTCTGGGGACTACAGTCAGAGAGATTGGGGACTACAGTCAGAGAGACTGGGGGAATACAGTCAGAGAGACTGGGGAATACAGTCAGAGAGTCTGGGGACTACAGTCAGAGAGATTGGGGACTACAGTCAGAGAGACTGGGGAATACAGTCAGAGAGTCTGGGGACTACAGTCAGAGAGATTGGGGACTACAGTCAGAGAGACTGGGGAATACAGTCAGAGAGTCTGGGGACTACAGTCAGAGAGATTGGGGACTACAGTCAGAGAGACTGGGGAATACAGTCAGAGAGACTGGGGAATACAGTCAGAGAGACTGGGGGAATACAGTCAGAGAGACTGGGGGAATACAGTCAGAGAGACTGGGGGAATACAGTATCAGAGACTTGGGACTACAGTCAGAGAGTCTAGGGACTACAGTCATAGAGACTGGGGAATTCAATCAGAGACACTGGAGAATACAGTCAGACCGACTGGGGAATACAGTCAGAGTAAATGGGGGGATACAGTCAGAGAGTCTGGGGACTACAGTCAGAGTGACTGGGGACTACAGTCAGATGGACTGGGGAATTCAGTCAGAGAGACTGAGGACTACAATCAGAGAGACTGGGGAATACAGACAGAGAGATTAGGGAACAGAGACAGCGAATCTGGGGAATACAGTCAGAGAGACTGGAGATTACAGTCAGGGAGACTGAGGAATACAGTCAGAGAGACTGAGGAATACAGACAGAGACTGGGGAATATGGTCAGAACGACTGGGGAATACAGTCAGAATGACTGGGGAATACAGTCAGATAGACTGGGGAATACAGTCAGATAGACTGGGGAATACAGACAGAGACTGGGGAATACGGTCAGAACGACTGGGGAATACAGTCAGAGGGACTGGGGAATACAGTCAGAGACTGGGGAATACAGTCAGAGAGACTGGGGAATACGGTCAGATCAACTGGGGAGTACAGTTAGAGATACTGGGGAATACAGTGAGAGAGACTGGGGAATACAGGCAGAGAGACTGGGGAATACAGTCAGAGAGACTGGGGAATACAGTGAGAGACTGGGGAATACAGTCAGAAAGACTGGGGAATACAGTCAGAGAGACTGGGGAATAGTCAGAGAGACTAGGGACTACAGTCAGAGAGACTGAGGAATACAGACAGAGAGACTGGGGAATACAGTCAGAGAGACTGAGGAATACAGTCAGAGAGACTGGGGAATACGGTCAGTACAACTGGGGAGTACAGTCAGAGATACTGGGGAATACAGTCAGAGAGACTGAGGAATACAGTCAGAGAGACTGAGGAATACAGTCAGAGAGACTGGGGAATACAATCAGAGAGACTGGGGAATACAGTCAGAGAGACTGGGGAATAGTCAGAGAGACTAGGGACTACAGTCAGAGAGATGAGGAATACAGTCAGAGAGACTGAGGAATACAGTCAGAGAGACTGGGGAATACGGTCAGAACAACTGGGGAGTACAGTCAGAGATACTGGGGAATACAGTCAGAGAGACTGAGGAATACAGTCGGAGAGACTGGGGAATACAATCAGAGAGACTGGGGAATACAGTCAGAGAGACTGGGGAATACAGTCAGAGAGACTGGAGACTACAGTCAGAGAGACTGGAGAGTAAGTCAGAGAGACTGAGGAATACAGTCAGAGAGACTGAGGAATACAGTCAGAGAGACTGAGGAATACAGTCAGAGAGACTGGGGCGTTTGAACGTTAGAACATAGAACATAGAACAGTACAGCACAGAACAGGCCCTTCGGCCCTCGATGTTGTGTCGAGCCATGATCACCCTACTCAAACCCACGTATCCACCCTATACCCGTAACCCAACAACCCCCCCCTTAACCTTACTTTTTATTAGGACACTACGGGCAATTTAGCTTGGCCAATCCACCTAACCCGCACATCTTTGGACTGTGGGAGGAAACCGGAGCACCCGGAGGAAACCCACGCACACAGGGGGAGGACGTGCAGACTCCACACAGACAGTGACCCAGCCGGGAATCGAACCTGGGACCCTGGAGCTGTGAAGCATTTATGCTAACCACCATGCTACCCGTTCTCCCCATGTCTGTGTGAGTTTCGTCCGGGTGCTCCGGTTTCCTGCCACAGTCCAAAGATGTGCAGGTTAGGTGGCTAGGCCGTGCTAAGTTGCCCCTTCGCATCCAACGTTAGGTGAGGTTACGGGGAGAGGGCGGGGGATTGATCCGAGGTAGGGCGCTCTTTCGGAGGGTCGATGCAGACCCGATGGGCTCAATGGCCTCCATCTGCACTGTAGGCATTCTGTGTGGTGTCTCCCCAATAATGCCCTGCATAACTAGCCAAGAATCTAGAATTAGGATGCCGATGTTTAAAAACGGGAGACCAAGGTAAACAAGCCACATCGCAAGTGTGACCGATGTTCACCCATCCCAACCCCCCACGTCCATCGCAGCCGGGCGATTGGTAGTCGGAGCGCTCCATGGCTTCTTCCCCCCCCCCCCCCCCCCCCCCCCCCCCCCCCCACCCCCCACTTCCCCAACAACTTATCCCAGAGAGTGCGAGCTCGTCCAGGCTCCAGGCTCCCTGCTCTGTCCTAGGCCTCAGGGTTCAAGGCTGTGTACGGTGGTCTGAGAGCGCCACCTACTGAGAGACCAGGAGAGATTGTTCCGGAATAAAGGACAGACTACTAATTCCAAGCAGAATTGTCCGCCTCGTGATGTCCCGGACCACTTTCACAACCGACAAAGCACATCGTTTTCTTCCTTGGGGGGGGGGGGGAATGAGATTGTGACTGATCCGATGTGCTAATCCCCAACTCCATTTTCCCCCCTTTTCCCCATAAACCCTCGATTCCCTCACTGATTAAAAATCTGTCTGTCTCGGCCTTGAACATACTTAACGGCCCAGCCTCTCCAGCTCTCTGCGGGAAAGAATTCCACACATTCCCCACCCTCCGAGAGGGGAAATTCCTCCTCATCTCTGTCTGAAATGGGGCGGCCCCCTTACTCTGAGATCCTGCCCTCTGGTCCCAGACTCTCCCACAAGAGGAAACATCCTCTCAGCATCGACCCTGTCGAGCCCCCCTGAGAATCCGGTCTGTCTCAATAAGGTCTCCTCTTTGATACGAAGGCCATGTGATCAATTCTACACAATTCTCTTTCATTTCAGTTGGAGTTAAAAGCCATTTAGCTTCCCTATTACCTGCTGAATTTACATGCTAGTATATAGCATTGAACACCTCCTCAAACTGACTGCTGCAGTAGCTTCTTCTCCCACCCCCACCCACACTACCTACACCCCCCACTCCACTATGTCCCCTCCCCACCCTGAGACACACATCCCTTTGCCCCCCCCCCCCCCCCCCCCCCTCGGCCGCCCACCCCCCAGACTTAATATCCTGGACACCTAAGATTTAAGACGTTGGAACTGCTCACGTTCCCAGTCCTGCTCGCTTCGGATCAATATGCAATCAGGAGCTAAAAGGTGCGACCTGGTCCGTCGGAGCCATGTGACCTCTGCTATGAGGCACAGGCCTGGTGAGGGGGCATACAGCCACTTGATGTTCAGCTCCATTCAAGACATTGGTGTCGGCCTCATCACGCACACTCTTTCAGCTTGTGACACCGCCCACTGCGATGTCTGGTGCCGTCGGGACTTGAGGGGTGCCACCAATGAGATTGACCGGCTGGCCAATCCACCTGTAACTGCACATCTTCGGGTTGGGGGGGGGGGGGGGGGGGCGAAACCCACGCAGACACGGGGAGAATGTGCAAACTCCACACGGACAGTGACCCGGAGCCGGGATCGAACCTGGGACCTCGGCGCCGTGAGGCAGCAGGGCTAACCCACTGCGCCACCAGGCCGCCCCTGTTCTCCAATGCTTGTTGGAGCTCCACATGGCTGTGGGGGTGGGAGGGGGGGGTGTGGGCAGGGCACAGACGGTGTCAGTGGGCAGGTGCGTCTCCGCGACTCTTCAGGGAAACCCTCCCATCATCTTAAAAATCCCGGCCATAATGTCAGGGGAAAATGAGCAGCTGGTTTCAGAACGAGGAGGCGGCGCAGGCAATTTTTTCCTTCGAGCCCGCTCCGCCATTCAATGCAACCATCTCAGCCTCACCGCACATTCGTGCCCCTTCTCCATAACCCGTCATCCCACGACGAATTGTAAGGGTCCTTCCTCTTTACTCTCTTTCTTTCATTTTGCCGTTACATTTTTCATCTATGGATGATTAATGGACTTGTGTCTTTAAGGGTAAGTGGGCCGTCCCTTTAATTCAGAGGATTTCAGCAGCAGGATAGGTTGCTGTGCTGGTTAAAGCTGGAGCTGTTGACCAACCGACACCAATGGCAGAGATTGGCTGGATTGATTTGGCTGGCGGCCAATGAATTGGTCCAAAAGGTTGTGCTCCGCCCGGTAACAGGCGGCGATTGGATCCAATCCCACTGGAATGTTCTGCGTCAGAAGGTTCCATTTTGGTTTGACTTTTGATTCTTGGCAGCCTGGATGGAGGGATCTGACTAAATCTCCCCAGAAAGGACCTAACTAAACCTCTGCAGAGGACCACTGCGAGGGCTAACTCTTTCTTTCTCTCGCAAGTCTTGGTTGTCGTCATTTTAAGACTGCAAAGGCCTGAAGTCAAACCCTGAGCTGAAAGCAATGTTTGATGTGACATAAAATGCCTATGCAGAAAGATATAGGCCTCAATGTGAACCTCGAGCTGAAGGCCCAGTTCGATGACACCTTCTCTCCAGAAAACATGATGCCTGTAAGCATCATGTTCTCGAAGAGCTGGTTTTCTAAGGGCTGGTTCCCAACAGCCTCCCCGAACAGGTGCCGGAATGTGGTGACTAGGGGCTTTTCACAGTAAATCATACTTGTGACAATAAAAGATTATTATTGATGAGCGGGAACGCTGAATGAATGATTCTGCAAAGGCAGCCGTTCCCAGCTGTAAACCAGTGGCTTTAGTCAGCCAGTGTGCGGGGGAACACCATTCGAAGCAAACACTCTTATATTTCGACCATCGTCCTTATTTTTTTTTTTTACCCCTTTCCACCCCTCTGTTTGTTTGTCTTGTGTGTGTGGGTAGAGGGTGGGACAGTTAAAGTAGGCAGTAGCTTGTCGTTATACAGTTGCATTTACTGCGCATTTCATCATCATCCTCGTTATAAACAGTAACTGTGTTTACATTTACAAACCTGGTGACTGTAATTATTGGGCAGCCAAGGGTCAAAAACTTTGGGTCTTTTCCGAAGAATTATTGGTTGTGTTGTGACTCCGGGGCTTGTGGGACTAGAATTGACCACGCACTTTCCCAGGGCAGATAACATAATTAAAAACCTATCCAGTTGTTACAGCACTGACCTACTTTAATACTCCATTCCATGAGCAACAAATGCCAAAATTCCATTTGCCTTCCTTATTACCTGCTGCATCTGCATACCAACTTTCTGCGATCCAAGCACGAGGACACCCAGATCCCACTGCACCAAAGCAGGTTGAAGTCCCTCTTCGTTTGGACAAGTTGCCTTTTTATTCCTTTTTATTGTGCACAGAAAGATCCCACAATCGTCAATGTGACAAATAATCGGGAAAACACTGGAATCCATTACCGAGGCGGCGGCATCAGGGCATTACAAAATTTGTAATACGATCCAGGGGCGTTCACACTGCTTTGCAAAAGCGAAATACTGGGTGGACAAATTTGGTGGAGTTCCAGCAGGGTGGCTTAAAGGGGAACCTGTTGATGTGGTGGATTTGGATAAGGTGCCGCTTTAAAGGTTACTGCACAAGATAGGAGTTCATGGTGCAGGGGGTGATATATGAGCATGGAGAGAGGATTGGCTAACCCACAGGGCAGAGTCGGGGTAAAGGGGCCATTTATACGTGGGCAAAACAGTAACCAGTGGAGTTCCACAGGGAGCACTGCAGGACCGTTACGATCTATATCAGTGACCAGGCTGAGGGGACTGACTGCGTTGTGGCCGAATTTGCTGTTGACGCAAAGATAGGTGGGAATGTAAGCTGTGAGGAGGATACAAAGCGTCTCCAGGGGGATAGCGATAGGTTGAGTGAGCGGGCCGAACTTTGGCAGATGGAGCAGAATAGGGGGAAAATGTGAGGAGAAGATTCACTTTGGCCCAGCAAGAATAGAAAAGCAGCTTATTGCTGAAATGGAGGGGGACTGCAGAACGCTGCGGCACAGAGGGATCTGGGTGCCCTTGTACATGAATCACAAATAGGTCAGCACGCAGGTACAGCAAGCCATTAGGAAGGCAAATGGAGTGTTGGCCTTCATTGCATAGACGGTGGCCGGGGGGGGGGGGTTTGGGGTATGAAACTTAGGGAGATCTGGCTACAACCGAATGGAGCCTTGGTGAGGCCTCACCCGGGGTACTGGGCACAGTTTTGGCCTCCTTACCTGAGGAGGGACGCACCGGCATCGGAGGCCGCTCAGAGAGGGTTCACGAGGACGATTCCCAGGATGAAGGGGGTTTGTCCGATGAGGAAAGGTTGAGCCGGTCGGGGCCTGTACCCATTGGAGTTTAGAAAGAACCAGAGGAGATCTTATTGACACGGATCAGATTCTGAGGGAGGGTTTGACAGGGTGGATGCTGAGAGGATGTTTCCCCCTCGTGTGGGGGAGGGGGGGGGGGATCTGTAACTGGTGTGGATGGGGTGCGGTTTCAAAGTGAGGGGGTCTCCCACTGAAGACGGGGATGAGGAGGAATTTCTTCTCTCAGAGGGAGGTCAGTCTGTGGAATCCTCTCCCCCCAGAGAAGCAGCGGAGGCTGCGGGTCACCGAATATATTCCCGCTTCAGATCTTGGCTACAGGGACACAGACCTCCTCCTCCTGCTCTCTCGGATCGGTACCCGGGTCTTCGAATTTGAAATCTGTCTCCACTTCCAGCTTCCTGCCCGACTCCTGTCTGGCCTTTGTCCTTCTCCAAATCCGTGACTCTTGGCTGTTCCATGTCACGGGCTGGATTCCGTGCTGTCCGGGAACAAGGAGCCCATCACTGAGGAAACAATGAAGGGACAGGCTGTGTTGAGCAACAGGAACATCAAGGAACAGGGAGCGACTGACATCCCTCTTATACTGCACGTGTGCGTATGCATGGGCC
>NC_052162.1:127960587-127968087 GCF_902713615.1 Scyliorhinus canicula | reverse complement strand
AGGAGTAGGCGCGGGACAAGGCCTCAGGCCTACTGCGACTACGGATACCATCCTGGTTGAGCACCAAAATGATACATTGCATTGGAAGCACGAGACAAGATTCACTTCACTGATTTCCGGGATGAAGGGGGTTTGTCCGATGGGGAAAGGTTGAGCCGGTCGGGGCCTGTACCCATTGGAGTTTAGAAAGAACCAGAGGAGATCTTATTGACATGGATCAGATTCTGATGGTGGGTTTGACAGGGTGGGTGCTGAGAGGATGTTTGGAACTGGGGAGGGGGCCACAGTTTCAAATGAGTGGGTCTCCTATTGAAGACGAGATGGCCCGGCCCGCGCCACGACCTGTAAATCCTGTGGCAAGAAAGGCCACTTTGCAGCGGTGTGTCAGGCCCGCGCAGTTGCCGCTATCGCGCCCGACCTCTCCCTCTCCCTAGCCAATCGTACAATGTGCCGCCATCTTCCTCCCCTGACTCCACGTGCAATCAGTGGGTGCTGCCATCTTGCCCCACCCCCACAATGTGCGCTGCATGGGCGCCGCCATCTTCTTCCCCGCAGGTACTTCGGACGCCGCCATTTTGTACTCCCCTCGGGACTGGACCACGGGACCCGGGTCGCTGCCGCTACTCATCGGACTCTTCGGTCGATCGCCCGCTACTCGCCTCCATGACGCTCGACCAATCCCGTCCTCGCAACCTGGCTACCGATTCACCGATGGTGCTCATCAACGGCCACGCGACCTACTGCCTATTTGACTCTGGGAATACCGATAGCTTCATCCATCCGGACACGGTAAGGCGCTGCTCCCTCACGGTCCATCCCGCCAACCAGTGGATCTTCCTGGGCTCCGGATCCCACTCTGTCCCGATCCGGGGTTTCTGTCTGGTCAACCTCACTGTACAGGGCGTGGAATTCAGCCGTTTCCGCCTGTACGTTCTCCCCAACCTCTGTGCGACACTTTTACTGGGCCTGGACTTCCAATGTAACCTCCAGAGCCTCACCCTCAAATTCGGCAGACCCCTACCTCCCCTCACTGTTTGCGGCCTCACGACCCTCAAGGTCGAGCCTCCCTCACTCTTTGCCAATCTAACTGTGGATTGCAAGCCCGTCGCCACCAGGAGCAGACGGTACAGCACCCAGGACAAGGCCTTCATCAGGTCCGAAGTCCAGCGGCTGCTTTGGGAGGGTATCATCGAGGCCAGCAACAGCCCCTGGAGAGCCCAAGTGGTGGTGGTTAAAACTGGGGAGAAACACAGAATGGTCGTGGACTACAGCCAGACCATCAACCGGTACACGCAGCTCGACACGTACCCCCTCCCCCGCATATCTGATATGGTCAATCAGATTGCACAGTACTGGGTCTTCTCAACAATTGACCTGAAATCCGCCTACCACCAGCTCCCCATCCGTAAATCGGACCGTCCCTACACTGCCTTTGAGGCAGACGGTCGTCTGTACCAATTTCTTAGGGTTCCCTTCGGCGTCACGAATGGAGTCTCGGTATTTCAGCGAGAAATGGACCGAATGGTTGACCGGTACGGACTGCGGGCCACGTTTCGATACTTAGACAATGTCACCAACTGCGGCCATGACCAGCAGGACCATGACGCCAACCTTGCCAAATTCTCCACACTGCATCTCTCCTCAACCTCACTTATAACAAGGAGAAGTGCGTGTTCAGCACAGACCGCTTAGCCATCCTCGGCTACATAGTCCAACACGGACTACTGGGGCCCGACCCCGACCGCATGCGACCCCTCATGGAGCTCCCAATCCCCCACTGCCCCAAGGCCCTCAAACGATGCCTGGGGTTCTTTTCTTACTACGCCCAGTGGGTCCCACAATACGCGGACAAGGCCCGACCACTGATCCAGTCCACACAATTTCCCCTCACGGTCTTCGCCCGTATTCGCTCAGACATAGCCAAGGCTGGGATGCACGCAGTAGACCAGACACTGCCCTTCCAAGTAGAAAGCGGCGCTTCAGATGTCGCCCTTGCCGCCACTCTAAACCAGGCAGGCAGACCCGTGGCATTATTTTCCCGCACCCTCCATGCCTCCGAAATTCGACATTCCTCTGTTGAAAAGGAGGCCCAGGCAATCGTTGAAGTTGTGCGGCACTGGAGGCATTACCTGGCCGGCAGGAGATTCACTCTCCTCACTGACCAACGGTCGGTAGCCTTCATGTTCAATAACACGCAGCGGGGCAAGATCAAGAATGACAAAATCTTGCGGTGGAGAATCGAGCTCTCCACCTATAATTACGAGATCTTGTATCGCCCCGGCAAGCTCAACGATCCCCCAGACGCCCTCTCCCGAGGTACATATGCCAGCGCACAAGTGAACCAGCTCCGTGCCTTGCACGAGAGCCTTTGCCATCCAGGGGTCACTCGCTTGTACCATCTAATCAAAGCTCGCAATCGGCCCTACTCCGTCGAGGAAGTACGGACAGTCACCAGAGACTGCCAGGTCTGTGCCAAGTGCAAGCTGCACTTCTACCGGCCAGACCGCGCGCGCCTGGTGAAAGCATCCCGCCCCTTTGAACGCCTCAGCGTGGACTTCAAAGGGCCCCTCCCCTCCACCGACCGCAACACCTACATTCTTAGTGTGGTCGATGAATTCTCTAGGTTCCCCTTCGCCATCCCATGCCCAGATATGACGTCTGCCACCGTCATCAAGGCCCTGGATTCCATTTTCGCCCTGTTCGGTTTCCCCGACTACACCCACAGTGACAGGGGATCCTCGTTCATGAGCGATGAGCTGCGTCAGTTCCTGCTCAGCAGGGGTATCGCCTCCAGCAGAACGACCAGCTACAACCCCCGGGGAAACGGGCAGGTAGAGAGGGAGAACGGGACGGTATGGAGGGCCGTCCAGCTGGCCCTACAGTCCAGGAACCTCCCAGCCGCTCGCTGGCAGCAGGTCCTCTCTGATGCGCTCCACTCCATTCGGTCACTGCTGTGCACCGCAACTAACAGTACACCCCATGAACGTGTTTTTACCTTCCCTAGGAAGTCTACATCCGGCGTGTCGCTCCAGATGTGGCTCGCAGCTCCAGGGCCCGTCCTACTGCGTAGGCATGTACGGCTCCACAAGGCAGTGGACAGGGTACGCCTGCTCCACACGAACCCCCAATAGGCCTACGTGGAGTTCCCCGACGGCCGCCAGGATACAGTCTCGCTCAGGGACCTGGCTCCCTCGGGTGCCGATCCCACACCCACACACCTACCCACCCACGCGCCACCCTCCTTTTCCCCGGCGCTCCCATCATCAGCCGCACCAGGTCCATCCCTCGTTCCCCTGCCCACACTAGAGGACATGGAAGATTTCGGCACGCTCCCAGAGTCATCCCACCACTGGCCAGCACCAACACCGCCAACCACCGATGCCGTCGACACTGCCTGTGCAGATGTTGCCACCGCTGCTGCGTCGCTCTCAACGAACCGTCAGACCACCGGTCAGACTCAACCTATGACGGGCACCGGGTTGCAAGATGGACATGTGATTTCCCCCCCTCCCTTTGTAAATAAATCACTGCTTATGTGTAATAGTTTCACTTCACCCCCGCCGGACTCATTCTTAACAGGGGGTGAATGTGGGATCCACCACTGTATATATATGTGTGTGTGCCTGTATTAGGGGATGTACAGCAGTACCTGCTATTACAGGTTTGTCGGTAAGCCCCTGCCGGCTAGCTCCGCCCACGGGGAGCAGTATAAATATCCACGAGCTCTCCTGAGCTGCCATTCTACAGCTGCAGTCGAGGGAATAACATCTCACGGTAATAAAGCCTCTCTTGTACCGATTCGTGTCTTTGTGTGCAATTGTTAGCACATCAATTTATTACCGGTGAGATTTCCCACATCATGGACATCAGGATTAAAGCCGACCGCCTGCAGCTGGATCCGCAATCACCAAATGCCAGGAAAGACTGTAACCACTGGCTGGCTGTCTTCGAGGCCTACATCACCTCACCGGACCCTTTGTGTGCAATTGTTAGCGCATCAAGCACCCAATTCTTTTCTCCCCAAGTGGCAATTTAGCGTGGCCAATCCACCTACCCTGCACATCATTGGGTTGTGGGAGTGAGACCCAAGCAGACACGGAGAGACAGTGCAAACTCCACACAGACAGTGACCCAGAGCCGCCATCATGAGACAGCAGTGCTCACCACCTCGACACGGTAGTGGGCGGCACCTCAGCAGAGTGGTTAGCACAGTTGTGTCAGCTCCAGGGTCCCAGGTTCGATTCCTGCCTTGGGTCGCTGTCTGTGTGGAGTCTGCACGTTCTCCCTGTGTGTGCATGGGTTTCCTCCGGGTGCTCCGGTTTCCTCCGTAGTCCAAAGATGTGCAGGTTAGGTGGATTGGCCATGACAAATTACCCTTAATGTACAAAGAAAGTTAGGTGGGGTTACGGGGAAAGGGTGGACGTGAGGGAATAGGGTGCAGGTATGGGCTTAGGCTGGGTGCTCTTTCCAACGGCCGGTGCAGACTCGATGGGCCAAATAGCCTCCTTTTGCACTGTAAATTCTATGGTCTACAACACCGTGCCACCCTTTTTGTCCTGGGAGTGTTTAATGGGGACAGTGTAGAGGGAGCTTTACTCTGTATCTAACCCCGTGCTGTACCTGTCCTGGGAGTGTTTAATGGGGACAGTGTAGAGGGAGCTTTACTCTGTATCTAACCCCGTGCTGTACCTGTCCTGGGAGTGTTTGATGGGGACAGTGCAGAGGGAGCTTTACTCTGTATCTAACCCCGTGCTGTACCTGTCCTGGGAGTGTTTGATGGGGACAGTGTAGAGGGAGCTTTACTCTGTATCTAACCCCGTGCTGTACCTGTCCTGGGAGTGTTTGATGGGGACAGTGTGGAGGGAGCTTTACTCTGTATCTAACCCCGTGCTGTACCTGTCCTGGGAGTGTTTGATGGGGACAGTGTAGAGGGAGCTTTACTCTGTATCTAACCCCGTGCTGTACCTGTCCTGGGAGTGTTTGATGGGGACAGTGTAGAGGGAGCTTTACTCTGTATCTAACCCCGTGCTGTCCCTGTCCTGGGAGTGTTTGATGGGGACAGTGTAGAGGGAGGTTTACTCTGTATCTAACCCCGTGCTGTACCTATCCTGGGAGTGTTTGATGGGGACAGTGTAGAGGGAGCTTTACTCTGTATCTAACCCTGTGCTGTACCTGTCCTGGGAGTGTTTGCTGGGGACAGTGTAGAGGGAGCTTTACTCTGTATCTAACCCCGTGCTGTACCTGTCCTGGGAGTGTTTAATGGGGACAGTGTAGAGGGAGCTTTACTCTGTATCTAACCCCGTGCTGTACCTGTCCTGGGAGTGTTTAATGGGGACAGTGTAGAGGGAGCTTTACTCTGTATCTAACCCCGTGCTGTACCTGTCCTGGGAGTGTTGGATGGGGACAGTGCAGAGGGAGCTTTACTCTGTATCTAACCCCGTGCTGTACCTGTCCTGGGAGTGTTTGATGGGGACAGTGTGGAGGGAGCTTTACTCTGTATCTAACCCCGTGCTGTATCTGTCCTGGGAGTGTTTGATGGGGACAGTGTAGAGGGAGCTTTACTCTGTATCTAACCCCGTGCTGTACCTGTCCTGGAGTGTTTGATGGGGACAGTGTAGAGGGAGCTTTACTCTGTATCTAACCCCGTGCTGTCCCTGTCCTGGGAGTGTTTGATGGGGACAGTGTAGAGGGAGGTTTACTCTGTATCTACCCCCGTGCTGTACCTGTCCTGGGAGTGTTTGATGGGGACAGTGTAGAGGGAGCTTTACTCTGTATCTAACCCCGTGCTGTACCTGTCCTGGGAGTGTTTGATGGGGACAGTGTAGAGGGAGCTTTACTCTGTATCTAACCCCGTGCTGTACCTGTCCTGGGAGTGTTTGATGGGGACAGTGTGGAGGGAGCTTTACTCTGTATCTAACCCCGTGCTGTACCTGTCCTGGGAGTGTTTGATGGGGACAGTGTAGAGGGAGCTTTACTCTGTATCTAACCCCGTGCTGTACCTGTCCTGGGAGTGTTTGATGGGGACAGTGTAGAGGGAGCTTTACTCTGTATCTAACCCCGTGCTGTCCCTGTCCTGGGAGTGTTTGATGGGGACAGTGTAGAGGGAGGTTTACTCTGTATCTAACCCCGTGCTGTACCTGTCCTGGGAGTGTTTGATGGGGACAGTGTAGAGGGAGCTTTACTCTGTATCTAACCCCGTGCTGTACCTGTCCTGGGAGTGTTTAATGGGGACAGTGTAGAGGGAGCTTTACTCTGTATCTAACCCCGTGCTGTACCTGTCCTGGGAGTGTTGGATGGGGACAGTGCAGAGGGAGCTTTACTCTGTATCTAACCCCGTGCTGTACCTGTCCTGGGAGTGTTTGATGGGGACAGTGCAGAGGGAGCTTTACTCTGTATCTAACCCCGTGCTGTACCTGTCCTGGGAGTGTTTGATGGGGACAGTGTGGAGGGAGCTTTACTCTGTATCTAACCCCGTGCTGTATCTGTCCTGGGAGTGTTTGATGGGGACAGTGTAGAGGGAGCTTTACTCTGTATCTAACCCCGTGCTGTACCTGTCCTGGAGTGTTTGATGGGGACAGTGTAGAGGGAGCTTTACTCTGTATCTAACCCCGTGCTGTCCCTGTCCTGGGAGTGTTTGATGGGGACAGTGTAGAGGGAGGTTTCCTCTGTATCTAACCCCGTGCTGTACCTGTCCTGGGAGTGTTTGATGGGGACAGTGTAGAGGGAGCTTTACTCTGTATCTAACCCTGTGCTGTACCTGTCCTGGGAGTGTTTGATGGGGACAGTGTAGAGGGAGCTTTACTCTGTATCTAACCCCGTGCTGTACCTGTCCTGGGAGTGTTTGATGGGGACAGTGCAGAGGGAGCTTTACTCTGTATCTAACCCCGTGCTGTACCTGTCCTGGGAGTGTTTGATGGGGACAGTGTAGAGGGAGCTTTACTCTGTATCTAACCCCGTGCTGTACCTGTCCTGGGAGTGTTTGATGGGGACAGTGTGGAGGGAGCTTTACTCTGTACCTAACCCCGTGCTGTACCTGTCCTGGGAGTGTTTGATGGGGACAGTGTAGAGGGAGCTTTACTCTGTATCTAACCCCGTGCTGTACCTGTCCTGGGAGTGTTTGATGGGGACAGTGTAGAGGGAGCTTTACTCTGTATCTAACCCCGTGCTGTACCTGTCCTGGGAGTGTTTGATGGGGACAGTGTAGAGGGAGCTTCACTCTGTACCTAACCCCGTGCTGTACCTGTCCTGGGAGTGTTTGATGGGGACAGTGTAGAGGGAGCTTCACTCTGTATCTAACCCCGTGCTGTACCTGTCCTGGGAGTGTTTGATGGGGACAGTGTAGAGGGAGCTTTACTCTGTATCTAACCCCGTGCTGTACCTGTCCTGGGAGTGTTTGATGGGGACAGTGTAGAGGGAGCTTTACACTGTATCTAACCCCGTGCTGTACCTGTCCTGGGAGTGTTTGATGGGGACAGTGTAGAGGGAGCTTTACTCTGTATC
>NC_052162.1:127932538-127960087 GCF_902713615.1 Scyliorhinus canicula | reverse complement strand
GGAGGCTCCGAGGCGGACCCCGGTTCGAATTCCAGTAACTGCAGCTGGTGGTCACCATGACGACTGTCGGCGGGTGCCATTCAAAGGGAGGGGTCATGGTGGCGTTGGGACTAAAGGGCTGATGACGGCATAAAGGTAAGATGGCCGGATGATAGAGCCCATGCAGAGCAGAAGGAGGCAATTTGGCCCATTGAGTCTGCACAGACCCTCCGAAAGAGCACCCCCCCCCCCTCCCAATCCTCTGTAACCTCATGTAACCGTTGAACACTAAGGGACAATTTTATCATGGCCAATCCACCACACCTAAATGTCTTTGGACTGTGGGAGGAAACCGGAGGACCCGGGGGAAACCCTCGCAGACACGGGGAGGACTTAAAACTCCACACAGTGACCCGAGGCCGGAGTCGAACCCTGGTCCCCTGCCTGGGTGAGGCAGCCGCCGTGCCGCCCTGTCCTCCTAACAAACACGACGCTGGGAACGCTCCCCATTAATTCCCAGCTTGTATCCCGCACATCTGTGCCGTACAGATGTGTAGTATGAACAGGAGGCTTTCAGAATGGTCAGCATTCTGGCCGTCAATCCCGTGTGTCAATGGAAGAGCCAAACTCAGTGCTCAGTGAAAAGCAAAACTGAAGATGGTCCTGAGGCCGAACGAGGGGCTGTTTGCATTGGGGCAAACCAAGGAAACAAAAAGACAAGGAGCAGGAGTAGGCCATTCAGCCCCTCGAGCCTGTTCGTTAACGCTATTCAATGAGATCATGGCTGCTCTGTGGCCAAACTCCATATACTTGCTTTTGGCCCATAGCCCCTATTATCTTTGATGAACAAAAATCTGTCTCAGATTTAACAGGAACAACTGATCAAGCTTCAACTGCTGTTTGTAGGAGAGAGTTCCTAACCTCTGTGACCCTTTGAATGAAGAAGTTCTTCCTGACACATCTCCTCAACAGTCTAGCCCTCATTTTTTTGATTCTGCCTCCTAGGTTTAAAATCTCCAACCAGTGCAAATAGCCTCTCTTTCCCTGATAACTTTAAAACTTTGATAAGATCACCCCTTAACCTTCTAAATTCTCGCGAAAACAGGTCTAATTTGAGTTATCTCTCCTCTTAACTTGACCCCTGTAACCCAGGTATCATTTTTGTAAACCGACATCACCCTCCCTCCTATCCTTCCTCAGGTGTGGTGCCCAGACCTGCTCACAAGGGGCAGTAGTGGCGCAGTGGGTTAGCACTGCTGCCTCACGGCGCCGAGGCCCCAAGTTCGATCCCGGCCCTGGGTCACTGTCCAATGGGAGTTTGCACATTCTCCCCCGTGTCTACGTGGGTCTCGCCCTCCAGGTGCTCCGGTTTCCTCCCACAACCCAAAGATGTGCAGGGCAGGTGGATTGGCCACGCTAAATGCCCCTTAATTGAAAAAATGAATTGGGTACTCCAAATTTATATTTAAAAAAAAGAACTGCTCACAGTACTCCCAAGTGGGGTCGAACCAGGGTTTTGAATAACTGCAGCATAACCCCTGTGTCTTTATATTCCAATTCTCCAGATATAACATCTAGCATTCCAGTAGCCTTTTAGATTATTTTTTGCACTGACCCCATGTATTTTAAGGATCTATGCACCTGAACCCCACCCCCAAATTTCTTTGGCCATCCACTGTACCTCTTGCTAATTAGAAAATTGGTTGGCGCAGGCTTGAGGGCCGAAGGGCCCGTTCCTGTGCTGTACTTTTCTTGGTTCTAAAACACTCTGCTCTCTCCTTTTTTTGGTCCAAAATGGATAACCTCATGTTTGCTTCCATTGAATTCCATCTGCCACAATTTTACCCATTCACCTAGTCACCTAGTTGCAATTTTATGCGATTATCTAGGCTGTCTACAATGCCACCTAACTTTGTGTCATCCGCAAATCTGGATGTATGACTTTCTGTGCCATCATTCAAGTCATTAATGAATAGTGTGAATAATTGAGACCCCAGCACCGATCCCGGTGGGACACCACTACTCACCTCCTGCCAATTAGGGTACTCCATTATCTCCGCTCTCGGTTACCCGCCACTCGACCAATTTCCTAACCATGTCAATAATTATTTGGAGCTTTATCAAATAGCTTCTGGAAGCCCGCATCAATAACATCCATAGTCATTCCCCTGTCCACTACCTTAGTCACCCCGACAAAAAATAAGAGGCCAAGGGAGAGGGGAACGGTCACATTGTTGAAGTCTGGTGTTGAGTCCAGCAGGCCATGACATGCCCAATCAGAACATGAGGTCTTCGTTCTTCCCGCTTGCGTCGGGCTTCACCGGAGCATTTCCACCAGGGCGGAGCAAAGGTATTCCCGCCAAAGCGGACCACCTCGGTCTGTGCTTGGCCTCTCCAATGCATCTGGGTGCATTCGGGAGCAGCCAATACAGGAGAGCAAATTTAAGGAGGACTCTGCTCCCCCCACCCTGCCCGAACTGGCCAAGCAACGTGGCAGTCGACATTGCAGGGGCTGGTTTAGCACAGGGCTAAATCGCTGGCTTTGAAAGCAGGCCAGCAGCACGGGTTTAATTCCCGTACCAGCCTCCCCGAACAGGCGCCGGAATGTGGCGACTAGGGGCTTTTCACAGTAACTTCATTTTGAAGCCGACTGGTGACAATAAGCGATTTTCATTTCATTTCAGTCACTTTGAGGAGGCAACTGGCGACAGATGTTGGGAGCTTCGTTGGTGACAGCCCGTGAAAAAACTTAGGCCAACCTTGAACTCTTGTGTGTTTTCTTTCTCTCCCTCTCTCTCTCTCTCAGGCAGATCGGAAAACCGGGCAACACTGCGTCGCTGAAACCAGGACGGGGGTGGGGCGATCCCGTGCGCGCACGCCTTTGTCGGCTGCGGAAAGTTCTGGAATTCTCGACACTTTTGATTGCCCCTTACTCTCCTGCGAGCGTGTGCGCGAGGAGCGTACACACGGTCCGGTGCATGGCACAGTGTAAAATATGTAACATTATAAATATTATGAAATTAATGGGAGGTGGGGGGGGGAGGGGAGGGAGAGTGACAAAATTTTATAAACTGCAAATGGCTTGTAAATTGGGATTCGAGTTCTTTTGTACAGCCAGGTGTGACCTTGCTCTTGTGCTTCCTGTCGTCTCATTTCTCATCCTCGTGGCCAATCATTTAACTTTGCCGAAAATCGAACACGCAATTTTGTTTAATTTGCGGGACTGTGTGGATTTCAGGAAAAGGGTGTTCGTTTTTGGGATTGGGGCGCTGGTTCAGGAATCTCTCGCCTCCTTTCCTCATGCGTGCGTCTCTGCGTCTTCTTTTGCAACTATCTTTTATGATAATAAAAAAAGATTAATTTTCGCTCTGACTGGTACATTGCGTGATGGTGTCGACGGGCTGGGGCCGGGGGAATTGCCTCGCAGACTAATGCAACCACACCCCTCACTGCAACACTGATATACCCCACACCCCTCACTGCAACACTGATATACCCCACACCCCTCACTGTAACACTCTCTGATATACCCCACACCCCTCACTGTAACACACTCTGATATACCCCACACCCCTCACTGCAACACTGATATACCCCACACCCCTCACTGTAACACTCTCTGATATACCCCACACCCCCCACTGTAATACACTGATATACCCCACATCCCTCACTGTAACACTCTGATATACCCCACACCCCTCACTGTAACACTCACTGATATACCCCACACCGCTCACTGTAACACTCTGATATACCCCACACCCCTCACTGTAACACTCTCTGATATACCCCACACCCCTCACTGTAACACTCTCTGATATATCCCACACCCCTCACTAACAGTCTCTGATATACCCCACACCCCTCACTAACAGTCTCTGATATATCCCACACCCCTCACTAACAGTCTCTGATATACCCCACACCCCTCACTGCAACACTGATATACCCCACACCCCTCACTGTAACACTCTGATATACCCCACACCCCTCACTGTAACACTCTGATATACCCCACACCCCTCACTGTAACACCCTGATATACCCCACACCCCCACTGTAACACTCTCTGATATACCTCACACCCCTCACTGTAACACTCTCTGATATACCTCACACCCTCACTGTAACACTCTGATATACCCCACACCCCTCACTGTAACACTCTCTGATATACCCCACACCCCTCACTAACAGTCTCTGATATACCCCACATCCCTCACTGTAACACTCTCTGATATACCCCACACCCCTCACTGTAACACTCTCTGATATATCCCACACCCCTCACTAACAGTCTCTGATATACCCCACACCCCTCACTGTAACACACTCTGATATACCCCACATCCCTCACTGTAACTCTCTGATATACCCCACACCCCTCACTGCAACACTAATATACCCCACACCCCTCATGTAACACACCCTGATATACCCCACACCCCTCACTGTAACACTCTCTGATATACCCCACACCCCTCACTGTAACACTGATATACCCCACACCCCTCACTGTAACACTCTCTGATATACCCCACATCCCTCACTGTAACACTCTCTGATATACCCCACACCCCTCACTAACAGTCTCTGATATACCCCACACCCCTCACTGTAACACACTCTGATATACCCCACATCCCTCACTGTAACACTCTCTGATATACCCCACACCCCTCACTGCAACACTGATATACCCCACACCCCTCACTGCAACACTCTGACATACCCCACACCCCTCACTGCAACACTCTCTGATATACCCCACACCCCTCACTGTAACACCCTGATATACCCCACACCCCTCACTGTAACACTCTCTGATATACCCCTCACTGTAACACTCACTGATATACCCCACACCCCTCACTGTAACACTGATATACCCCTCACCCCTCACTGTAACACTCTCTGATATACCCCACACCCCTCACTGTAACCCTCTCTGATATACCCCACACCCTCACTGTAACACTCTCTGATATACCCCACACCCTCACTGTAACACTGATATACTCCACACCCCTCATGTAACACACCCTGATATACCCCACACCCCTCACTGTAACACACTCTGATATACCCCACACCCCTCACTGTAACACTCTCTGATATACCCCTCACTAACAGTCTCTGATATACCCCACACCCCTCACTGTAACACTGATATACCCCACACCCCTCACTGTAACACACTCTGATATCCCCTCACTGTAACACTCTGATATACCCCACACCCCTCACTGTCACACTCTCTGATGTACCCACACCCCTCACTGTAACAGTCTCTGATATTCCCCACACCCCTCACTGTAACACTCTGATATCCCCCACACCCCTCACTGTAACACACTGATATACCCCACACCCCTCACTGTAACAGTCTCTGATATTCCCCACACCCCTCACTGTAACACTCTGATATCCCCACACCCCTCACTGCAACACTCTGATATACCCCACACTCCTCACTGTAACACTCTCTGATGTACCCCACACCCCTCACTGTAACACTCTCTGATATACCCCACACCCCTCACTGTAACACTCTCTGATATACCCCACACCGCTCACTGCAACACTCTGATATACCCCACACCCCTCACTGCAACACTCTGATATACCCCACACCCCTCACTGTAACACTCTCTGATATACCCCACACCCCTCACTGTAACACTCTGATATACCCCACACCCCTCACTGTAACACTCTCTGATATACCCCACACCGCTCACTGCAACACTCTGATATACCCCACACCCCTCACTGCAACACTCTGATATACCCCACACCCCTCACTGTAACACTCTCTGATATACCCCACACCCCTCACTGTAACACTCTGATATACCCCACACCCCTCACTGTAACACTCTCTGATATCCCCCACACACCTCACTGTAACACTCTGATACCCAACAATCCTCACTGTAACACTCTCTGATATACCCCCACACCCCTCACTGTAACACTGATATACCCCACACCCCTCACTGTAACACACTCTGATATACCCCACACTCCTCACTGTAACACTCTCTGATATACCCACACCCCTCACTGTAACACTCTGATATACCCCACACCCCTCACTGTAACAGTCTCTGATATTCCCCACACCCCTCACTGTAACACTCTCTGATATACCCCACACCCCTCACTAACAGTCTCTGATATACCCCACACCCTTCACTGTAACACTCTGATATACCCCACACTCCTCACTGTAACACTCTCTGATATACCCCACACCCCTCACTGTAACACTCTGATATACCCCACACCCCTCACTGTAACACTCTCTGATATACCCCACACACCTCACTGTAACACTCTGATATACCCAACAATCCTCACTGTAACACTCTCTGATATTCCCCACACCCCTCACTGTAACACTCTCTGATATACCCCACACCCTTCACTGTAACACTCTCTGATATACCCCACACCCCTCACTGTAACACTCTCTGATATACCCCACACCCCTCACTGTAACACTCTCTGATATACCCCACACCCCTCACTAACTCCCTGTGATATACCCTACACCCCTCACTGTGACACTCTCTGATATACCCCACACCCCCCACTGTAACACTGATATACCCCACACCCCTCACTGTAACACTGATATACCCCAGACCCCTCACTGTAACACTCTGATATACCCACACCCCTCACTGTAACACTCTGATATACCCCACACCCGTCACTGTAACACTCTGATATACCCACACCCCTCACTGTAACACTCTGATATACCCCACACTCCTCACTGTAACACTCTCTGATATACCCCACACCCCTCACTGTAACACTCTGATATACCCCACACCCCTCACTGTAACACTGATATACCCCACACCCCTCACTGTAACACTGATATACCCCACACCCCTCACTGTAACACTCTCTGATATACCCCACACCCCTCACTGTAACACTCTCTGATATACCCCACACCCCTCACTGTAACACTCTCTGATATACCCCACACCCCTCACTGTAACACTCCCTGATATACCCCCACACTCCTCACTGTAACACTCTGATATACCCCACACCCCTCACTGTAACACACAGGGGGCAGAAGGAGAGAGAGTGAGGGTGGGAGATGGTGTGAGAGATGTAATGTCCTGCCGCCTGGCATTCGATTTGGACGTTACTGCGAAGATATGTCAAGAAATCCTTCTGCAGGGCAGCACGGTGGCCTAGTGGTTAGCACAACCGCCTCACGGCGCCGAGGTCCCAGGTTCGATTCCGGCTCTGGGTCACTGTCCGTGTGGAGTTTGCGCATTCTCCCCGTGTCTGCGTGGGTTTCACCCCCACAACCCAAAAATGTGCAGAGTAGTGGATTGGCCACGCTAAAGTGCCCCTTAATTAGAAAAAATAATTGGGTAATCTAAATTTATAAAAAAAAAGAAATCCTTCTGCAGTTCCCTCTTGTTACAGTCCTGGAGCAGAGCCCTACAGTGGCCAGACAGAAACCCCAATACTTTATTTTAATTTTGTAAGACTGTGAGGAAAGGATACTTTGCTCCAGGAGTGATTTCTTACAAAAATAGGGATATGGTTATATTAAACAAACTGCATTACTAATATGGTGTTAAAATATCTTTAACGTCACACAAGAGAATAGCTTACAATTACCCCATAAACAATGCTGATCAATACAGTGACACAATAACCCTTAACTGCTATCTTTATTCCCACTCAAACAACAAAGCCATCTCAGCTCTCAATCCACTTTTAAATACAGTTAGCACTCAGGAATACTTGCTGCACAGAGATGTCTGGATACTCTACTTTGAGAAAGAGATATTTTTTGAGAATGTGACCTGACCCCCTTGTCAGAGTAATGCAGAATCTCTGGCTGTATTCTTCATAGAGAACATAGAACATACAGTGCAGAACGAGGCCCATTGAGTCTGCACCGACCCACCTGAGCCACTTCCACCCCATTCTCGTAACCCAATAACCCCTCCTAACCTTTTTGGTCACTAAGGGCAATTTGGCATGGCCAATCCACCTAACCAGCACGTCTTTGGACAGTGGGAGGAAACCGGAGCACCCGGAGGAAACCCACGCAGACACAGGGAGAACGTGCAGACTCCGCACAGACAGTGACCCAGCGGGGAATCGAACCTGGGACCCTGGAGCTACCCTCCTTCGGAAGCCTTCTCGGCTCCCCTTCCAGCCGAAAAAAGTAAGACACAACTGCAACCCCTGCCCCTGGATAACCACGCTTGGAACCATCCGTTGAAGCGATTTTAAATTGCCACCTCAGGATGGTTCTGCCATTTTTTCACTAATACTTTAACTTCAGTGTAACCATTTTACACATACGGACCGGTCCCCGCATGGGATGCCACAAATCCCCTCCCCTAGGGATCTTCCCATTCACCCTCACTAAGAGTCCCGCCACGATATCCTCCCTACACAGCTCTCCCTTCCTGTCCTGAACCCCCTTACCCCACCCAAATCCCTTCCACTTAACGATGGACCTTCTCCCTTGGCCTGTCGTCTTTTTTTCCAAATAAATGTTTTTATTGGTTTTCACATTTTTGTGTTGCACATTTCAGTTCATACTTTAAATTTACAAGTTTCATCACCACGCATAGTATTGAGCAGAGGAACCAAAGAAAAGTTAAACAGTTAAAACTTACAAGTGAGAGATAAGCCAAAGAACAAGGGAACAAAAACCATACAAACAAGGACCATTACATATATGTTTATATGTCCCCTCATCCTCTGTAGCTGTGGGTCCCCCTTTGGCCGGTCTGCCTTAGTTAGACTGTCTAATGTTGGCCTACTGTGTTTTGCCCTCGATCCAGTCTCCTGTGGCTATGTCGCTTGTGGCTGCTTTGAAACCCTGAAGACGGCCAGTTTTCGGCCTGGCTCCACCCCCATCCCCCACAACCTTGGCCATTGCCTTAATGAAGGCTGTCCAGAACCCGACAGGTCTGGGGCATGCCCAGAACATGTGGGTGTGGTTCGCACTGTTTGCAATTGTCCTCCACCTCCGGGAAGAACTCGTTCATTCAGGCTTTGGTTAAGTGCGCTCTGTGCATCACCTTTAGCTGCATTATGCTCAGCCTTGTGCATGTGTTGGTGGAGTTCACCCTGTTTAGTGCTTTGCTCCAGAGTCCCCTCCTACTTCCTACTTCCATGCTTAGTTCTTCCTCCCATTTTTCCCTCATCTCCTCCAGCAGCCGTCCATACAGGTCCCCACAATTCACTTTCCCTAAGTCACCCACGTCCAACAGTCCCTGAACCAGTGAGTGTCTATCCTGGCTTCCGGGGGTTTTGTAGCCATTTCCCTACGGAGGACGTTCTTACCTGTAAATACCTAATTTTGTTCCCTTTAGATAGTTGAAAACTCTCCGCGTGTTCCTCCAGGGTTGCCAGTCTGTCGTCTATGTACCATGTCGCTAACCATCAGTGCCCCCTCGCCCTGTCTCCACGTTTTGAAAGTGGCATCCCTTGCTGCGGCCGTGAACTTTGTGGTTGTTACAGATGGGGGCAATAGTAGATATTTCGGTTAGGCCGAACTGTCGTCCCATTTGGTACCACGTTCGCAGCGTGGCTACTAGGGAGAGTAGGAGTGTGTCCCACTTCCGCAGGTCCCTTTTAACTTCCTCCACCAGACTCGTCAGCTTCCATTTGTGGATCCGTGGGCAGTTTGGATCCCCAGGTAGTGGAGTTTGTTTTGGGCTCTTTTGAACGATAGTCCCTCCAGCTCTGGCCCCCTCGCGGGTTACATGGAACATACAGTGCAGATGGAGGCCATTCGGCCCATTGAGTCTGCACCGACCCACATTAAACCCTCACTTCCACCCTGTCCCCATAACCCACCTTTTTGGACACTAAGGGCAATTTATCCTGGCCAATCCACCTAACCTGCACGTCTTTGGACTGTGGGAGGAAACCGGAGCACCCGGAGGAAACCCACGCAGACACGGGGAGAACGTGCAGACTCCGCACAGACAGTGACCCAGCGGGGAATCGAACCTGGGACCCTGGCGCTGTGAAGCCACAGTGCTATCCACTGTGCTACCGGGGTTCACCGGGAAGATTTCGCTTTTGTTCATGTTGAGTTTGTAGCCCGAAAAGGTTCCAAACTCCTTTACGAGCTTCATGATCCCTTCCACACTGGCTGGGGGGGTCCAAGATGTAGAGCAGCAGGTCATCCGCACAGAGTACAACTCTATGCTCTCTGTTCCCTCCTCCCCTGGATACCTCTTTAGCCTTTCACTGTTCTGAGGATCGATTTCCAGGGCAAACAGCAGCGGGCATCCCTGCCTCTGGTAGTAATAGAGCTGGTGGTGTTAGTACTTATGCTCACCATGGGGGTGTTGTACAGTAACTTTACCCAGGTGAACCCCGATTCAAGCCCATTCTGCTCCATTACCTCTGTGAGGTACTTCCACTCAAATCTTTCGAAGACCTTTTCTGCTTCCAGGGAGATGATCACCTCTGGTGTTCTCTCCCTGGGCGGTGCCAATGTCACGGTCAGCCGTTGCCTGGTGTTTTTTTTAAATTTAGAGTACCCAATTAATTTTTTCCAATTAAGGGGCAACTTAGTGTGACCAATCCACCTACCCTGCACATCTTTGGGTTGTGGGGGCGAATCCCACGTAACACGGGGAGAATGTGCAACTCCGCATGGACAGTGACCCGGGGTCAGGATCGAACCTGGGACCTCGGTGCCGTGAGGCAGCAGTGCTAACCCACCGCCACCATGCTGCCCTGTGCCTGATGTTAGTTGCCTGCCCTTGACAAAGCCAGTCTGGTCCTCTGCAACCAGGCCCCGTCTCCTATCTTCCCCCAGGATTGGCTTGTCCAGCCCGTTGAGGAACTGCTTCATCGTCGAGTACCCCTCTTGGAAGGCTCTGCTACCAACCTACCGTTGTCCCAAATCTGGGCTATTTCCCTAGTGGCTGCCTGCTTCCTCAGCTGGTGAGCCAGCAGGCAGCTGGCTTTGTCTCCATGCTCGTAGGAGGGCCCCTGTGCCTGGCGGAGCTGGTGCACTGTTTCCTCGTGGAGAGCCGGTTGAAGTCCATTCGTAGCTTTTTTCTCTCTGCCAGAAGCTCTAAGGTCGGGGCCATGTTGTATCATCAGTCTGTCTCCGGTATGGAGTCGACCACTTCCTGCCTAGCCACCCTCATTCCTGTCTCTGTGATATTTTAACCCAATTTCGCCTCTGATCACAGCCTTCAGTGCCTCTCAAAGTGGAGGGTGAGACCTCCCAATTCCTGTGATATTGTTTCGCCAAATGCCTTGTCAGCCAGGAGGGCCGTGTCCAACCTGCATGGGGGTGTTGGGCCCACCCCATCTCCACCCTCCCATCCTTGTAGTGTGGAGCGAGATGGCAGCACCACTTTCCCCACTACAAAGAGGTTGATCATGGTGTAGACCCAGTGTACCTGGGAGAAGAAGGAGAACTCCTCCCCGGGTGTCTGAACTCCCCATCTGGTCTATCGATGTGCCTCGTTCCTAATCCATGTTCGAGTTTTTCTTCCCCCAATTTGGAGTTGGATCCATGTGTCCTGTGCACAGTTGAAGACCCGCCCCTCCCTCCCCACGATGAGTTGCTGTGTATCTATGTTGGGGATTTCCGCCATGGTCTTCTTTATAAATTCTGTGTCGTCCCAGTTCATAGAACTTACAATGCAGAAGGAGGCCACTTGGCCCATCGAATCTGCATCGGCCCTTGGAAAGAGCACTCTACTTAAGCCCTATCCCCGTAACCCCACCTAACCTTTTTGGACACTTAAGGGGCAATTTAGCATGGCCATTCCATCTACCTTGCACATCTTTGGACTGTGGGAGGAAACCGGAACACCCGGAGGAAATCCACGCACACACGGGGAGAACGTGCAGACTCCACACAATGACCTAAGCCGGGAATCGAACCTGGGACCCTGGTGCTGTGAAGCAACAGTGCTAACCACTGTGCTACCGTGTCGCCCACAACATGAGCACTCTGTACATTTACTCTGCCCTAGCTATCCCCGTAATCCCATAACATAACCTGCACATCCCTGGACACTAAGGGATAATTTAACATGGCCAATCCACCTTACCCACACATCTTTGCACTCTGGGAGGAAACCGGAGCACCCGGAGGAAACCCAGGCAGACGTGGGGAGAAGGTGCAGACTCCTCGCAGACAGTGGCCCGAGGTCGGAATCGAACCTGGGACCCTGGCGCTGCTAGGGAGCAGTGCTAACCACTCTGCTACCCTAATCCCAAGTTTTCAGAAGAGCCACCTTTCGCACTTCTGCTCAGCACATCACCGGAAGTAGTTAGTTTTCAAAAAAATGTTTTATTAACAAATTTTCAATATAACACCGTCACATCCATATATGTAATATAGGTTTAAATAAAATATTTCACCCCCTCCCCCCCCAACCCCAACCGAAGCAACAACCGATCACCTATGCCCCCACCCGAAATTTTGATGGTGACCAAGTCCCTGAAATAGGGAATAAACAGCTGCTACCTCAGGTAGAACCTTTCAGCCGACTTTCTCATTACACATTCAATCCCCCCACCCCCCCCCCCTCCACACACAGTACAAAATCTCCGGCTGGTCACTAAACTGCGCCGCCTCACTGCACGGGCCAGAGGACTTTCGACCAAACACAACTCGCCTTTGGGCTATTAAGGGAGCGAAGGCAAGAGCATCCGCCGGTAAACCAGAGATCCCAGAAATGGCCGCCAAAAGGGCACGGTTCCGAGTCAACCCCAAGACTACCTGACATGGTGCTGAAGTAGGAGACCCACAAGCTCATGCGCTGAGTACAGGACCAGAGCATGTGTGTATGATGCACCGGGCCCAGAGAGGACCGCTCACACCCCTCCTCTACATCCGAGAAAACCCACACTTTTTTCCCCCTTATTTGCGGAAAGATGTGGTGGCATTGGAGGCAGTACAGAGGAGGTTCACTCGATTGAGTCCAGAGTTGAGGAGTCTGCCTTATGAGGATTGAACAGTTTAGGCCGATACTCTTGCGTTTACAAGAACGAGAGGTGATCAAATTGAGGTATACAAGATGATAAGAGGTATGGACAAAGTAGATGTGGTGCGGATGCTTCCTCTTGTGGGGCATTCTGGAACGAGAGGTCATAGTCCTGGGAAAAGAGGTAGAAAATTTAAAACTGAGTTGAGGAGAAACTACTTCTCCCAAAGGGCTGTGAATCTGTGGAATTCGCTCCCCCAGAGTGCGGTGAAGCTGGGACAGTGAGTAAATTTGAGAAGTTGGATAGGTTTGCAATTGGTAATGGGTTGAAGGGTTATGGAGAACGGGCAAGACAGTGGAGTTAAGGCCAGGATGAGATCAGCCACGATCAAATGGCAGACTCAATGGGCCAAATGGCCTCATTCTGCTCCTATATCTATGAACTTATGATTCATGCCCGAGTCAAATGTGCCCGATGCACCGCCATGAAATGAAGCAGGCTGAGCCGAGTGCACGAGGAGGTGGAGTTGACACAATACAGAGCCTCGCTCCACCCCCCCCCGCCCCACCAGCACCGTTGACACCAGCCGACCATAAATCTCCAAGATATGAATCTTGTCCCAAAGCCAAATCGCCCCAAAATCTCCAATAGCCCCATTCCACCCTATCGAATGCCTTTTCCATACGGAGTGAAATAATCACCTCTGACTCAGGGTTTGGAGAGGGCGACAAAACAACGTTAAGCAGCCTACGAATACAGGCTGACCACGGTCTTCCCTTAACAAACCTGCTCCGCCCATATGAGCCCTGGGAGGCTGGGTTCCATGCACCTAGCCAAGACCTTTGCCAACTACTTTGCATCCGCGTTCAATAGTGAAATGGGACGATGCGACCCACGCTGTGCCGGGTCCTTCTCCTTCTTTTGAGATTAAAGAGACGATGTCTGTGCCAATGTGGCTGGCAACGTCCTCCGAATCATGCACTCCAGCACCACTGGGGCCGGCAACCCGCCAAACGTCTTATAAAATTCAATCGGGAACCCGTCCGGCCTCTACCCAGAATGCATCAGACCCATACCCTCCATATCTTCCTCCAAAGTCAGAGGAGCCTCTCAATTCCTCCCTTCTGTTCCATCACCGGAATAACCCACACACACACACAATTTCCCGAGAGGCCGCCTGTCTCTCCTCATCTGCAGGGCACCATCGCCACGTTCCTCTCAAACTCTGACGCTCCGAAAGCTTGTGATTCCAAACAAACATAGAATCATAGAATTTACAGTGCAGAAGGAGGCCATTCAGCCCATCGAGTCTGAACCGGCTCTATCCCCATAACCCAGTAACCCCACCCAACACTAAGGGCAAATTTGGACACTAAGGGCAATTTATCATGGCCAATCCACCCAACCTGCACATCTTTGGACTGTGGGAGGAAACCGGAGCACCCGGAGGAAACCCACGCACACACGGGGAGGATGTGCAGACTCCGCACAGACAGTGACCCAAGCCGGAATCGAACCTGGGACCCTGGAGCTGTGAAGCGATTGTGCTATCCACAATGCTACCGTGCTGCCCTGTTTGACATGTTGGACTTCAACCTGGTGTTGTAAGACTTCTTACTGTGCCCACCCCAGCCCAACGCCGGCATCTCCACTTTCAGTTGTACAGAACAATGGTGAGACCACACCTTGGAGCACTGTGTACAGTGTTGGTCTCCTTATTTAAGGAAAGATGTAAATGTGTCGGAAGCAGTTCAGAGAAGGTTTACCAAACTCAATATCTGGAATGGGTGGGATGTCTTATGAGGAAAGGTTGGGACGGGGCTGGTCTTGTATCCGCTGGAGTTGAGAAGAGTGAGAGGCGACTTGATCAAAGCCTTTAACATCCTGAGGGGGGTCTTGACATGGTGGATGTGGAGAGGATGTTTCCTCTTGTGGGAGGATCTAGAAAAGGAGGTCGCTGTTTAAAAATAAGGGGTCGCCCATTTAAAGCGGACATGAGGAGAAATATTTTCTCTCAAGAGGGCGGTGAGTCTTTGGAACTCTCTTCCTCAAAGGGCGGTGGGAGCAGAGTCTCTGAATATTTTTAAGGCCGAGCTGGATAGATTCTTGATTAACAAAGGGGGGGGTGAAAGGTTATCGGGGGAGGTGAAAGGTTATCGGGGGTGAAAGGTTATCGGGGGGTGAAAGGTTATCGGGGGTCGGCGGGAATGTGGAGTCGAGGTCACAATCAGATCGACTGTGATTGTGTCGAATGGCGGAGCAGGACGGAGGGGCCGAGTGGCCTCCTAGTTCGGTATGTGATGAATACATGCGTTTCAAAGTGGTCGCTGCAGGATCACTCACTTGAGTCAACTTTCGTTGCTGTTCAATTTTTAAGCCGAGTTGGAAAATTTTAAGCATTTATTTCCACCGACCCCATATTCGAAGTTTACAGGGAATAGATCGGGCGGAACATCCTCCATGAGTGATAGTCCATTCTGATTTCTTTTAACCCCACCCCCCCAATTCACCATCATTTTTCGGCAGGCCCCAGGAGAGGGGGTGCGCACTTGCATCGACTCTCACAGAATGGTTCCAGTGGTTTGAACGAGATGGAGGATGAAGGACTCTGCACGCCTTTCTGGACAGGCTTGGAGGTTAAGATCTCCCCTGTCCCACAAGGCACAGAGTGAGATAGTTCGAGGGGGGGGGGGGGGGGGGGGAATGCGCAGTAAAATTCCTTAATGCGAAGAGCACAAGTGAGAGAGGGGAGGGAGCGAGCACGAGGACTGGAAGGGGCACAGTTTAAAAATGAGGGGGGTCTCCCATTGAAGACGGGGATGAGGAGGAATTTCTTCTCTCAGAGGGAGGTCAGTCTGTGGAATCCTCTTCCCCCAGAGAAGCAGCGGAGGCTGCGGGTCACTGAATATATTCAAGGCCCGAGTTAGAGAGAGTTCTGATCGGCGGGGGGGGGGGGGGGGGGGGGGGGGGCGAGGCCCACGATCAGATCAGCTGCGATCGTGCCAAACGGCGGAGGAAGCAGGCTCGAGGGGCTGAATGGCTCATGCTCATGCTCCTAATGTTTATCCTCATCGCCTGATTGCTGAAGGAAGGTGGGGGGGGGGGGGGGGGAAGAGGATGGTACTTGTCATCTCCTACCTGCCCTACAATAAAAACCAATAGGCTGCTGCGGCCATATGACGTTAGAGGGTCAGCTGATCATAGTGATGAACAAGATTAAAGGATTCGAGGGGGGTGGATTGGGAGAGAGATTGTTTTCTCTTGTGGTGGTGGGGGGGGGGGGGGGGGGGGAGTGGTAGTGGATGGTGGAGTCAAGCCCAAGGGGATAATGGTTTATCCCCTTGGACTACTCTGGACTAATAATCCAGAGGCCCCAGGTTATTACTCTGTGGCGGGGGGGGGGGGGGGGACTAGAAGGAAACATATGTTCAAATCCCACCAATGGCCAGCTGGTGGGAATTTAAATTCAATTAGTAAAATCTGGAATACGTGGCGCTAATCCTGGTAATGATGACCGTGACACCTATCATTGTTTAGTCGTTAAAAAAAAACCCCCATCTGGTTCACTGAAATCCCCCTTTAGGGAAGGGAAATCTGCCGTCCTTACCCCGGTCTGGCCTACACGTGACTCCAGACCTCCCCCCCCCCCCCCCCCCACACCCCACCCACCCACAGAGCAATGCGGTTGACTCTTAACTACGCTCTCACCCCCCCCCTCTCGGAAATGGCTGTTCCAGGGAGCAGAGACGAGGGCAATAAATTCCACTCCCTTGGCCAGCGACACCCACATTCCATGACAGGGGATCAGGTACAAATATTTCGGGACATTACGCTTCGGGAAAGCATTGAGGACGAAAGCAGGAGGCCATTCCAAACGTTTCACGTGCCCCCACAGTACACAAGGGTTCAAATAAAGGGTCCTTGCGTCCAGCTACACCGTCCGGCGCCGGCACGCACTTTTAAATAGGATTATTAAAAATTCACAACTTGTGCTGTGGATCGAGTGGCCGGCCAGCCGGCTGGGACTCCCGGCCTCAGTTCTGAGACCCCGTGTATTTCTCCAGTGCGTCCGTCAGCAGCTTCAGAGTCATCCCATTGGCAACGTGGACACAGTGGACACCTGGAAAACAGAGAGGGAGGCATAATACAGGACTGAGCAGCCGGAAGGGGGGAGGGGGAGGGGTGGGGAAGAGAACGGTGAAGGAGGGTGAGACGGGGGGGGGGGGGAAGAGGAGAGGCGGGTGGCAAGAGGGCGGTGCGCGAGGAGCGGGAACGCGCGCAGGGGGGGGGCGTGCAATGAGGGGGGCACGCAGAGGGGGGAGTGGGGGCCACGAGGAGGGGGGGGGAGTCGGGGGGCCGAGGAGGGGGAGAGGGTGAGAGCGATGAGGCTGAAGCAGCTCAGGATGTGGCCGGGGGAGCCGGTGAAGTATAACTCGGGAGGATTGAACCGGAGGGAGGACCGGTTCTCACAAACCCGTTTCAGAGGCGTCCTCGAAGGCCATGAGTTTGAAACGGTCCCTGATAAATCCAGCCGGGAATCCGGGTCGGAGCAGTGAGAAGGTGGAACATGTGACTGACAGAGAGGTAGTGGAGGTGAACAGCGTCAGGGCAAACATGCAAACGAGAGCGAAAGGATTGGAAGGATGTGATTGGGAGGGGAAACGGCTCGTGTGGGACAAAACACCCTGGGAATGGAGCAGATGGGCCGAATAGCCTTTTCTGTGCCGTTAAATACTCAACACTTTCCCGGTGTGTTCCCGGGACAGGGCGTCGGTGAGGGGGATGTCGCATCAGGATTCAGAGGGACGAAGGAAGCATTTACCTAATTTACCAACTTCCACAATATTCCTGTGTTCATCGTCGAAGAATATCATCTCCGAATACTGGAATCCGGTTCCCTGTCTGATCCTGCACAACAAAACAGTGAGTAGTCAGAGAGCGGGGATGTGGGGGCAACACACAGACACTGTGAAAGAGGGAGGGGGGGAGCTTCCGCTGGCGTCAATGGAGGAGTAGGTCGCGCATTCGGCAGCTCCCGTCTGGAACGAACTCTCGGACCTTTTCTCAGGAGTTTTCACGGACTTTATGGGCAGATTGGTGAAGCGAACACTGCCAAAAGGATTCCCTCTCTGTTGTATGGATAGCTGGACCACGAGTGGCCGGGTGAAGCGTTTAAGTCCCAACAGACAGAATCGTGCGGAGTGGGCGCCGAGGCACGGCATGGCGGCCGGTATAGACCAGGCTCCATGGGCGCAGTGGGCACAGGAGCAACAGGAGTTCCTTAGGGGCTGCTTTGATAATCTTAAAAAGGACATGCTGGCCCCGATGAAGGCATCAATAGACCAAATGATCGCAACTCAGGCGACACAAGGGAAAGCGATTAAGGAGATGGAGATAAAGCTATCCGACCATGAGGACGAGTTGGTGTATTGGCCCTTAAGGTGGAGGCGCAGGATGACCTCCACAAGAAGTGGCAGGAGAGGCTGGAGGACCTAGAAAACAGGTCCAGGAGACAGAACTTGAGAATTGTGGGCCTCCCCGAAGGTGTGGAGGGGTCGGATGCGGGAGCATTTGTGTCCAAGATGCTGGAGACGCTGATAGGGACGGGGGTATTCCCTCGACCCCTGGAGCTGGACGGGGCACACAGAGCCCTCGCAAGGAAGCCCAAGGCGAATGAACCGCCGAGGGCCATGGTGGTGAGATTTCATCGCTTCTCAGACAAGGAACTTGTCTTGCGGTGGGCAAAAAAAGAACGGAGCAGCAGGTGGGAGAGCAGCGTGATACACATCTACCAGGCCCTGGGTGCGGAGCTGGCCAAGAGGGGTGCTGGATTCAACCGGGTGAAGGCGACCCTCTTCAGCAAGGGCGTGAAATTTGGGATGCTACACCCAGCGAGGCTATGGGTCACGTACAAGGAACGGCATCACTATTTTGAGACGCCGGATGAGGTGCGGTCATTCGTCAAACAAGAAAAGCTGGACTCGAATTAAAGGACAGTTAAGCTTTGGTGGAATGCAGCGGTGGGGCTGGGTAACTCTAATATAAGATTGTATGCAATGTTGGGTGCGTGTAAGGGCTGTGGTGGTGGCTGGAGGGTGCAGTGTTTTCGGCAAAGTTGAGATACGGAGGAGGGAGGGGGCCCTGTACTTAGTGCGATTTTTCGGGAAGTTGGAGCCTTGGTTCAACAAGTGTCTCCTCAAGGGGCAATGTTAGTGTCTTCTGTTTATTTTTCATTTCGTATTACTATTTACTCACTGGGGCTGGAGAGGTAGTTTAATTGGTTTATTCATGTGGGGAGAGGGGTCCGGACAATGAGGTGACGGTCTGATCGGTGCCAGGGGCGGGAGCTGCCGGGGTCAGCTGACTCTCGGGAGCGTAGTGGGGGGGTGAGCAAGTGCCCAGCTTGGCAGGGGTTTTTGGGTCATGGGGCTGTTGGGGGGGGGGGGGGGGGGGGGGGATGCTGCTTTGCTGACAGAGGAGGTATCAATTTCAGGGTACAAATTGAGGGTTGGGGGTGGTGGCTCTCTGTGGGGGCGCTCGAGGAAGAGAAGGGTGCGGGCTCGAGGTTGGCCAAAAAAGGACGATGGCTAGTCGGCGGGGTGGAGGTGGGGGGTTAGCTCCCAATCCAGGCTGATCACGTGGAATGTGAGGGGTTTGAATGGGCCGGTCAAAAGAGGGCGCGTGTTCACGCATCTAAAGGGGTTAAAGGCAGACGTAGCAATGCTTCAGGAGACACATTTAAAGCTCGTAGATCACACGAGATTGAGAAAGGGATGGGGAGGCCAGGTGTTCCATTCAGGGCTGGATTCGAAGACCAGGGGGGTAGCAATTCTGATCAGTAAGGGTGTGGCATGGGGCAGGTACATAATGGTGAGTGGAAAATGGGAGGGGGTCCAGGTGGTATTTGTGAACGTCTATGTTCCGAATTGGGATGATGAGGAATTTATGAGACGCATGCCAGGCAAAATCCCGGACTTAGAGTCACACCACCTGATCATAGGGGAGACTTTAACACAGTCATTAACCCTGAGCTGGACTGGTCAAAGTCCAGGACAGGGAAGCGAGTGGCTAAGGAACTGAAGGGTTTTATGGAGCAGATGGGGGTGTGGATCCCTGGAGGTTCGTGCGGCCGAGAGCGAAGGAGTTCTCTTTTTTCTCCCACGTTCATAAGGTTTATTCCCGCATAGACTTCTTTGTCTTGAGCAGGGCGTTAATCCCAAAGTTGGCGGGAACAGAATACTCAGCAATCACAGTCTCGGACTATGCCCCGCACTGGGTGGACCTGCGGCTTAGTGAGGAGAGAGGGCAGCGCCCACTCTGGAGACTGAACGTGGGGCTGCTGGCGGACGAAGAGGTTTGCGGGCGAATTAGCAGGAACATATGGGCAGCATGGTAGCATTGTGGATAGCACAATTGCTTCACAGCTCCAGGGTCCCAGGTTCGATTCCGGCTTGGGTCACTGTCTGTGCGGAGTCTGCACGTTCTCCCCGTGTGTGGGTGGGTTTCCTCCGGGTGCTCCGGTTTCCTCCCACAGTCCAAAGATGTGCAGGTTAGGTGGATTGGCCAGGCTAAATTGCCCTTAGTGTCCAAAATTGCCCTTCGTGTTGGGTGGGGTTACTGGGCTGTGGGGATAGGGTGGAGGTGTTGACCTTGGGTGGGGTGCTCTTTCCAAGAGCTGGTGCAGACTCGATGGGCCAAATGGCCTCCTTCTGCACTGTAAATTCTATCTATGAACATCCAGGATTACCTGGAAACAAACGATACGGCTGAGGTAGCAGCGGCAACGGTCTGGGAGGCTCTGAAGGCAGTTGTCAGAGAGGAGCTCATCTCAATTCGATACCATAGGGAAAAGAGGGAATGAGGGGAGAGGGAGAGACTGGGAGAGGGAGGACTCCTACTCCGAGTGGACAGGAGATACGCGGACGCCCCCGAGGTGGGGCTACTGAGGGAGCGCCGCAGTCTGCAGGCCGGAGTTTGAACTGCTGACCACAGGGAAAGCGGTAGCACAGCTGAGGAAAGCAAGTCTATGAGTACGGGGAGAAAGCGAGTAGAATGCTGGCACACCAACTGTGAAAGAGAGAGGCGGCCAGGGAAATCGGGGGGAGTAAAGAATATGGAGGGTAACACTGTCTCGGATCCAGTGGGGGGAGGGGGTGGGGGGGGGGGGGGGGGGGGGGGGGGGGGCGCGCGAGGCGAACGGAGTCTTTAAGGAGTTCTATAGTAAACTATACGAGTCGGAGCCCCCGACGGGAGTGGGAGAGATGAGGCAATGTTTGGACCAGTTGAGGTTTCTAAAGGTGGAAGAGGACCTGGTGGAGGGGCTGGGGGCCCCGATTTGAATTGTAGGAGATTGTCAAGGGTATAGAGGGCATGCAATCGGGTAAAGCCCCGGGGCCGGAGGGTTACCAGGTAGAATTCTGTGAGAAATTTTTGGAAATATTGAGCCCACTCCTGATGAGGACCTTCAATGAGGCCAGAGAGAAAGGAACCCTCCCCCCAACAATGTCACAGGCTTTGATCTCACTCGTTCTTAAACGAGGGAAGGACCCGGAAAATTGTGGGTCATACAGGCCGATTTCGCTTTTAAACGTGGATGCCAAATTGCTAGCTAAGATTCTGGCCACAAGAATTGAGGATTGCGTCCCAGGGGTGATAGAGGAAAACCAGACTGGGTTTGTTAAAGGCAGACAACTCAATACCAATGTCCGGAGACTTTTGAATATTATTATGATGCCCTCAGAGGGAGGGGAGGCGGAGGTGGTAACAGCGATGGATGCAGAGAAAGCCTTTGACCGGGTGGAGTGGGAGGACCTGTGGGAAACGTTGGGGAAGTTCGGGTTTGGTGAGGGCTTTATTGGCTGGGTGAAATTGCTGTACCAGGCGGCTGTGGCAAGTGTATGTACAAACTGGCTGAGGTCGGGGTACTTCGAGCTTCACCGGGGAACGAGGCAGGGGTGTCCCCTCTCCCCGTTACTATTTGCCCTAGCTATAGAACCGTTAGCTATGGCGCTGAGAGCCTCGAGGAACTGGCGGGGACTGGTTCGGGGGGGGGGGGGAACATCGGGTCTCGCTATACGCGGATGATTTGCTCCTGTACATTTCGGACCCTATGGAGGGGATGGGGGAGGTTCTGCGGATCCTGAGGGATTTTGGTAGTTTTTCAGGGTACAAACTGAACATGGGAAAGAGCGAGTTGTTTGTGATCCAGGCCAAGGGGCAGGAGGGGAGACTGAATGAGCTGCCGCTCAGGATGGTAGAGAAAGGTTTTCGTTACCTGGGTATACAGGTGGCCAGGAAATGGGATGCCCTGCACAGGCTCAACCTGACCCGGTTGGTGGAGCAAATGGAAGGGGACTTTAAAAGGTGGGAAATGCTCCCGCTGTCACTGGCAGGGAGGGTGCAGACCGTGAAAATGACTGTCCTCCCCAGAGTTTTGTTTGTCTTTCAGTGCCTCCCCATCTTCATCCCTAAGGCCTTTTTTAAGCGGGTGAGTAGGATAATTACGGGCTTTGTGTGGCCGAATAAGACCCCGCGAGTCAGGAGATCGCTGTTGGAGCGCAGTCGGAGCGGGGTGGGGGGGGTTGGCTCTGCTGAACTTTCGCAACGACTACTGTGCAGCCAATGTAGCTATGATTAGGAAGTGGGCGATGGGAGGGGGGCAGCGGCGTGGGAGCAGCTGGGAGGCGGCGTCATGTAAAGGTACTAGTCTGGGAGCTTTGATAACGGCTCCTTTGCCGTTCTCGCCGACCCGTTACTCCACAAGTCCGGTGGGGGTGGCGACACTGTGGATCTGGGGTCAGTGGAGGAGGTACAAGAGGGTGGAGGGAGCGTCGGTCTGGACCCCGATATGCAACGATCACAGATTTGTCCCGGGTAGGATGGATGGTGGGTTCCAGAGCTGGCAGAGGGCAGGCATCAGAAGGATGGGAGATCTGTTCATCGACGGAAGCTTTCCCAGTTTGAAGGTGCTAGAGGACAAATTTAATCTGCTGCCAGGAAATGCCTTTAAATATCCGCAAGTATGAGCCTTCCTGAAAAAACAGGTGGTGGCCTTTCCGACGCTGCCGGCACTGAGGATACAGGACAGGGTGGTCTCCTGCACCTGGGTGGGGGAGGGGAAGGTGTCGGATATCTACCAGGAACTACAGGAGGCGGAGGAAACCCCGGTGGAGGAGCTCAAGGGCAGGTGGGAGGGGGAGCTAGGTGAGGAGTTGGAAAAGGCGAGCCGGATGCTGGCGTACCAGCTTCGGAAGCGAGATGCGACTAGGGAGATCGGTGGAGTTAAGGATAGGGGAGGGAATGTGGTGCGAAGAGGGGTAGGCATCAATGGGGTCTTCAGGGACTTCTACGAGGAACCCCCAGTGGAGGAGGGAGGGATGGGGCGTTTTCTTGACTGGCTGAGATTCCCGAGGGTGGAGGAGGGACAGGTGGAGGGACTGGGGGCGCCGGTTGGGCTGGAGGAGTTGGTCAAAGGGATAGGGAACATGTAGCCGGGGAAGGCACCAGGGTCGGATGGGTTCCCGGTCGAATTCTATAAGACATATGCAGACCTGTTGGGTCCCCTGTTGGTTCGGACCTTCAACGAGGCAAGGGAGAGTGGGGGGGGCTTTGCCCCCGACGATGTCTCGGGCGCTGATTTCCTTGATCCTTAATCGGGACAAGGATCCCCTGCAGTGTGGGTCGTACAGGCCGATCTCACTCTTAAATGTAGACGCCAAGTTGTTGCCGAAGATTTTAGCCACGAGGATAGAGGACTGTGTGCCGCAGGTTATTTACGAGGATCAAACGGGGTTTGTGAAAGGGAGGCAGTTGAATACTAACATACGGAGGCTCTTGAATGTTATAATGATGCCGGCGGTAGAAGGGGAGACGGAGATAGTGGTGGCGTTGGATGCGGAGAAGGCATTCGATAGGGTTGAGTGGGGGTACTTGTGGGAGGTGCTGGAAAGGTTTGGGTTTGGGGAGGGGTTTGTCAGGTGGGTGAGGCTGTTATATGAGGCCCCGATGGCGAGCGTGGCCACGAATAGGAGGAGATCGGAGGGGGGGGATTGGTAGACTCCCACTAAAAAGGGCGGAGAGGAGCTTCAGGTACTTGGGGGTCCAGGTGGCCAGGAGCTGGGGGGGCCTTGCATAAGCTTAACCTCACAAGGTTGGTGGAGCAAATGGAGGAGGGGTTTAAGAGGTGGGACATGTTGCCGCTGTCTCTGGCGGGTAGGGTCAGTCAAGATGATGGTGCTCCCAAGATTTCTGTCCCTGTTCCAGTGCCTCCCCATCCTCATCCTGAAGGCCTTCTTCAGGCAGGTTAATAGGAGCATTACGGGGTTTGTGTGGGCACACGGGACTCCAAGGGTGATAAGGGTGTTTCTGGAGCGGGGCAGGGATAGGGGGGTGCTGGTTCTGCCCAACCTCTGTGGGTACTATTGGGCTGCCAACGCAGCGATGGTGCGTAAGTGGGTGATGGAGGGGGAAGAGGCAGCATGGAAGAGGATGGAGATGGCGTCCTGTGTGGGCACGAGCCTGGAGGTGCTGGTAACGGCGCCGCTGCCGCTCCCTCCAACGAGGTATACCACGAGCCCGGTGGTGGCGGCTACCCTCAAATTTTGGGGGCAATGGAGATGGCATAGGGGGGAGTTGGGGGCTTCGATGGGGTCCCTGATACGGGGAGAATTTTTTTTTTTTAATTTAGAGTACCCAATTATTTTTTTCAATTAAGGGGCAATTTAGCGTGGCCAATTCACCTAACCTGCACATCTTTTGGGTTGTGGGGGCGAAACCCACGTCCCGGGGAGAATTGATGGCGGGTTCCTGAGTTGGCACAGGGCAGGTATTAGGAGGTTGGGGGACCTGTTTGTGGATGGGAGGTTTGCGAGCCTGGGTGAGCTGGAGGAGAAGTTCGGGCTCCCCCTGGGGAACACCTTTAGGTACCTACAGGTTAGGGCGTTTGTCAGGCGGCAGGTGGCGGAGTTCCCTCTGTTGCCGCTGCGTGGGGTCCAGGACAGGGTGCTCTCGGGGGTGGGGGTTGGAGAGGGGAGGATCTGGGCAACGTACCAAGTGATGCAGGAGGAGGACGACGCCTCGGTGGAGGAGCTGAAGGGTAAATGGGAGGAGGAGCTGGGTGAGGAGATCGAGGAGGGGACGTGGGCGGACGCCCTAGGGAGGGTGAACTCCTCCTCTTTGTGTGCGAGGCTTAGCCTCATACAGTTTAAGGTGCTGCATAGGGCTCACATGACCAGGACAAGGATGAGCCGGTTTTTTGGGAGTGAGGACGGGTATGTTAGGTGCTCAGGGAGCCCAGCAAACCATGTCCACATGTTCTGGGCATGCCCAGCGCTGGGGGAATTTTGGAAGGGTGTAGCGAGGACGGTGTCAAGGGTGGTAGTTGTTTGTTTTGTGTTGAAGGGACGTGTATATTTGTTCATTGTTGATGACGGGTATAAATTTATCTCTTTTTTGTATATATGGGGGGGGGGGGGGGGGGTTTGTTTCTTTTCTTATTATATTTTGTTATTGATATTTTGTGAAACTGTAAATAAAAATGATTTTTTTAAAAAAGGTGAGGAGTTGGAAGCGGGCCTGTGGACAGAGGTCCTGGGCAGGGCTAATTCCTCCTCGCCATGTGCCAGGCTCAGTCTAATTCAGTTTAAGGTGGTCCACCAGGCACACATGACGGCAGCGAGAATGAGCAAGTTTCTCGGGGTAGAAGACCGTTGGATGAGGTGCAAGGGCAGCCCTGCAAACCATGTCCACATGTTTTGGGCATGCCCGGAGCTTAGAGACTTCTGGCAAGGGTTCGCGAGGGCAATGTCCAAGGTGCTTAACACACGGGTGGTGCCGAGTCCAGAGATAGCGATCTTTGGAGTGACAAGACGACCCGGGAGTTCAGGGGGCGAAAGAGGCCGACGTCTTGGCCTTTGCCTCCCTAGTAGCCCGGAGACGGATTTTATTAATGTGGAGGGACTCGAAGCCCCCGAGTGTAGAGACTTGGGTTAACGACATGGCTGGGTTTCTCAGCCTCGAGAAAATAAAGTTTGCCTTAAGAGGGTCTACGCTAGGGTTCTCTCGGAGGTGGCAGCCGTTTGTCGACTTTCTCGGGGAAAATTAAAATATCAGCAGCAGCAGCAATCCGTGGGTGGGGGGGGGGGGGGTGAGTGCTTCATTGGGATGGTGTGGGAACACTGGGTCGCGTGCGGTAATGTCTATTTAATTGTTATTGTACATTCTCTTTTTGCACTATGTTAATGTTCACTCTAGTTTGTTTTGTTACTATTGTTCCCACTGTTTTATTATGAAAAATTCGCAAAACCTTAATAAAAATACTTTTTTAAAAAAGAGGGAGGGTGGCACAGTGGTTAGCACTGTTGCTTCACAGCGCCAGGGTCCGAGGTTCCATTCCTGCCTTGGGTCACTGTCTGTGCGGAGTCTGTACGTTCTCCCCGTGTCTGCGTGGGTTTCCTCCGGGTGCTCCGGTTTCCTCCCACAAGTCCCGAAAGACGTGCTGTTGGGTGAATTGGACATTCTGAATTCTCCCTCTGTGACCCGGACAGGCGCCGGAATGTGGCGACTGGGGGATTCTCACAGTAACTTCATTGCAGTGTTAATGTAAGCGTATTGGTGACAATAAAGATTATTATTATTATAGAGTGATTTCTGATCGACGAGGGATTATGGGAAGGGGGTGGGAGAAGAAAGAGGCAGCAAAGTGGATTTGAGGCCAATGATTAGATCAGCCGCGATTTTATTGATTGGGGTAGCAGTGTGGAGGGACGAATGGCCTACCCCTGCTACTATTTCTTATGTCCTTACTGCACACATACCCCTGTAGGTTGCAGGAACCTGAACTGGAGCCTTCATGTATGTATAATGAAGGAAATAGGGGGACGCTCCCGCTCTCTTCCTCCTGTCCCTGGAGGTGGTTATCCTATCTATGCCAACCTTTCAAAGTGCGTGACCTTCGAACCCGGATATATTTCCTTCTGGCAGAAGTAGGCATCCATTTTGAAGAGATCCAGTAGCTGATTGGCCCCGGTGACCTCACTGGTCCTGTAACAATGGAGAGAGAAACGGGCATGAGCTGTGATGGGCCACGCACACACCGGGTCAGTGCTGGACACAGTCCCGTTACACACACTGGGTCAGTACTGGACACAGTCCCGTAATACACACACACACCGGATCAGTACTGGACACACAGTCCTGTTACACACACACCGGGTCAGTACTGGACACACAGTCCCGTTACACACACACCGGGTCAGTGCTGGACACAGTCCCGTTACATATACACACACCGGGTCAGTACTGGACACAGTCCCGTTACACACACACACACCGGGTCAGTGCTGGACACAGTCCCGTTACACACACACCGGGTCAGTGCTGGACACAGTCCCGTTACACACACACCGGGTCAGTACTGGACACAGTCCCGTTACACACACACCGGGTCAGTGCTGGACACAGTCCCGTTACACACACCGGGTCAGTACTGGACACAGTCCCGTTACACACACACCGGGTCAGTGCTGGACACAGTCCCGTTACATATACACACACTGGTTCAGTACTGGACACAGTCCTGTTACACACACACGG
>NC_052162.1:127928290-127932038 GCF_902713615.1 Scyliorhinus canicula | reverse complement strand
TTACTCTGTACCTAACCCCGTGCTGTACCTGTCCTGGGAGTGTTTGATGGGGACAGTGTAGAGGGAGCTTTACTCTGTATCTAACCCGTGCTGTACCTGTCGTGGGAGTGTTTGATGGGGACAGTGTAGAGGGAGCTTTACTCTGTATCTAACCCCGTGCTGTACCTGTCCTGGGAGTGTTTGATGGGGACAGTGTAGAGGGAGCATTACTCTGTATCTAACCCCGTGCTGTACCTGTCCTGGGAGTGTTTGATGGCGACAATGTAGAGGGAGCTTTACTCTGTATCTAACCCCGTGCTGTACCTGTCCTGGGAGTGTTTGATGGGGAGAGTGTAGAGGGAGCTTTACTCTGTATCTAACCCCGTGCTGTACCTGTCCTGGGAGTGTTTGATGGGGACAGTGTAGAGGGAGCTTTACTCTGTATCTAACCCCGTGCTGTACCTGTCCTGGGAGTGTTTGATGGGGACAGTGTAGAGGGAGCTTTACTCTGTACCTAACCCCGTGCTGTACCTGTCCTGGGAGTGTTTGATGGGGACAGTGTAGAGGGAGCTTTACTCTGTATCTAACCCCGTGCTGTACCTGTCGTGGGAGTGTTTGATGGGGACAGTGTAGAGGGAGCTTTACTCTGTATCTAACCCCGTGCTGTACCTGTCCTGGGAGTGTTTGATGGGGACAGTGTAGAGGGAGCATTACTCTGTATCTAACCCCGTGCTGTACCTGTCCTGGGAGTGTTTGATGGCGACAATGTAGAGGGAGCTTTACTCTGTATCTAACCCCGTGCTGTACCTGTCCTGGGAGTGTTTGATGGGGTCAGTGTAGAGGGAGCTTTACTCTGTATCTAACCCCGTGCTGTACCTGTCCTGGGAGTGTTTGATGGGGACAGTGTAGAGGGAGCTTTACTCTGTATCTAACCCCGTGCTGTACCTGCCCTGGGAGTGTTTGATGGGGACAGTGTAAAGGGAGCTTTACTCTGTATCTAACCCCGTGCTGTACCTGTCCTGGGAGTGTTTGATGGGGACAGTGTAGAGGGAGCTTTACTCTGTATCTAACCCCGTGCTTTCCCTGTCCTCGTTCTACAATCCGAGTTAATCCTTCTCTCTCTCTTTTCAGACCTTCGGGGAGAAGCTGTTGGGTGTGATGTCCTGGATTATGCCTATTTCTGTGGCGCTGTCGACCTTCGGAGGAGTTAACGGCTCCCTCTTCACCTCCTCAAGGTCCGTTCGTCTGACTTTTGGCAATCAGGGTTGTGGGTGAGGAGGGGTGGTTGGGTTGCGAATGCCATGTTTCCGGTTCCACTTCGACTGCCCAAATGTCCAACCAAGCCTGGCACGGAATGCTCCGGGAAGGCGCCGGATCCCCCCCCCCCCCCCCCAACACAGGGGCGCAGAACCGCCAGCGTGGTTCCACGCATGCGCAGACCGGCCGCCGTAATCTAGCGCATGCGCAGGGGGATGTCTTCTCCACGCCGGCCATGGCCGAGCCCTGCAGGGGCCGGTGCAGAAGGAAGGAGTGACCCAACGGCACAGGCCTGCCCGCAGATCGCTGGGCCCCGATTGCGTGTGTATGTCCCTGTGGTTTAGTTGTGTGTCAGTCCCTGTGGTTTAGTTGTGTGTCAGTCCCTGTGGTTTAGTTGTGTGTATGTCCCTGTGGTTTAGTTGTGTGTCAGTCCCAGTGGTTTAGTTGTGTGTCAGTCCCAGTGGTTTAGTTGTGTGTCTGTCCCTGTGGTTTAGTTGTGTGTCTGTCCCTGTGGTTTAGTTGTGTGTCAGTCCCTGTGGTTTAGTTGTGTGTATGTCCCTGTGGTTTAGTTGTGTGTATGTCCCTGTGGTTTAGTTGTGCGTGAGTCCCTGTGGTTTAGTTGTGTGTATGTCCCTGTGGTTTAGTTGTGTGTATGTCCCTGTGGTTTAGTTGTGTGTCAGTCCCTGTGGTTTAGTTGTGCGTGAGTCCCTGTGGTTTAGTTGTGTGTATGTCCCTGTGGTTTAGTTGTGTGTATGTCCCTGTGGCTTAGTTGTGCGTGAGTCCCTGTGGTTAGTTGTGTGTCAGTCCCTGTGGTTTAGTTGTGCGTGAGTCCCTGTGGTTTAGTTGTGTGTCTGTCCCTGTGGTTTAGTTGTGTGTCTGTCCCTGTGGTTTAGTTGTGTGTATGTCCCTGTGGTTTAGTTGTGCGTGAGCCCCTGTGGTTTAGTTGTGTGTCTGTCCCTGTGGTTTAGTTGTGTGTCTGTCCCTGTGGTTTAGTTGTGTGTATGTCCCTGTGGTTTAGTTGTGTGTATGTCCCTGTGGTTTAGTTGTGCGTGAGTCCCTGTGGTTTAGTTGTGTGTATGTCCCTGTGGTTTAGTTGTGTGTATGTCCCTGTGGTTTAGTTGTGTGTATGTCCCTGTGGTTTAGTTGTGTGTCAGTCCCTGTGGTTTAGTTGTGCGTGAGTCCCTGTGGTTTAGTTGTGTGTATGTCCCTGTGGTTTAGTTGTGTGTCAGTCCATGTGGTTTAGTTGTGTGTATGTCCCTGTGGTTTAGTTGTGTGTCAGTCCCAGTGGTTTAGTTGTGTGTCTGTCCCTGTGGTTTAGTTGTGTGTATGTCCCTGTGGTTTAGTTGTGTGTATGTCCCTGTGGCTTAGTTGTGCGTGAGTCCCTGTGGTTTAGTTGTGTGTCCGTCCCTGTGGTTTAGTTGTGTGTATGTCCCTGTGGTTTAGTTGTGTGTATGTCCCTGTGGCTTAGTTGTGCGTGAGTCCCTGTGGTTTAGTTGTGTGTCAGTCCCTGTGGTTTAGTTGTGCGTGAGTCCCTGTGGTTTAGTTGTGTGTCTGTCCCTGTGGTTTAGTTGTGTGTCTGTCCCTGTGGTTTAGTTGTGTGTCTGTCCCTGTGGTTTAGTTGTGTGTATGTCCCTGTGGTTTAGTTGTGCGTGAGCCCCTGTGGTTTAGTTGTGTGTCTGTCCCTGTGGTTTAGTTGTGTGTCTGTCCCTGTGGTTTAGTTGTGTGTATGTCCCTGTGGTTTAGTTGTGTGTGAGCCCCTGTGGTTTAGTTGTGTGTATGTCCCTGTGGTTTAGTTGTGTGTGAGCCCCTGTGGTTTAGTTGTGTGTATGTCCCTGTGGTTTAGTTGTGTGTCAGTCCCTGTGGTTTAGTTGTGTGTATGTCCCTGTGGTTTAGTTGTGTGTATGTCCCTGTGGTTTAGTTGTGTGTCTGTCCCTGTGGTTTAGTTGTGTGTATGTCCCTGTGGTTTAGTTGTGTGTCAGTCCCTGTGGTTTAGTTGTGCGTGAGCCCCTGTGGTTTAGTTGTGTGTATGTCCCTGTGGTTTAGTTGTGTGTCAGTCCCTGTGGTTTAGTTGTGTGTCAGTCCATGTGGTTTAGTTGTGTGTCTGTCCCTGTGGTTTAGTTGTGTGTGAGTCCCTGTGGTTTCGTTGTGTGTATGTCCCTGTGGTTTAGTTGTGTGTGTCCCTGTGGTTTAGTTGTGTGTATGTCCCTGTGGTTTAGTTGTGTGTCAGTCCATGTGGTTTAGTTGTGTGTCTGTCCCTGTGGTTTAGTTGTGTGTCTGTCCCTGTGGTTTAGTTGTGTGTATGTCCCTGTGGTTTAGTTGTGTGTCAGTCCCTGTGGTTTAGTTGTGCGTGAGCCCCTGTGGTTTAGTTGTGTGTCTGTCCCTGTGGTTTAGTTGTGTGTCAGTCCATGTGGTTTAGTTGTGTGTCTGTCCCTGTGGTTTAGTTGTGTGTGAGTCCCTGTGGTTTCGTTGTGTGTATGTCCCTGTGGTTTAGTTGTGTGTGTCCCTGTGGTTT